>NC_081342.1:5702075-5769600 GCF_029784015.1 Lycium ferocissimum | reverse complement strand
TTTTGTAGACAAACCAATCTGTCACTATTTTAATTATTTAGAGACGAAAATTTCCTTTCGTACATAAAACATATACCTTTTAGCGACGTAATCACATTCTTTTAACTACAAATTATGCATAGCTTTAAAGACAATCTGTATCGTCACTAACTAAAATTATATTTAGTGACAATTTAGATTTGTCAGCAATAACCACCATTTTAGCGACATTACAGTGTTTTTAGCTACAACTTTTACGCTATTCATGACAAACAGGCTCGTCATAGATATTACACATTTGGGGACGAAATTTTATTTTGTAGTTAATATAACTTTATTCAGCGACGAAACACTAAGTTGTCTTTGTATACTTTTAGCGACCCACATTTAGGGACGAAAGGTTGACGAATACTTTTTTGTCACGAAAGATTTTTTGTGATGAAATATGACTTTTAAGTGACAAAATAATTCGTCACAACTAATGAAATTTGTTGTAGTGAATTTTTTTGCTGGAACGTTGCCTTATTGATCTCTTAAGTACCTCATTATTACCATAATGGTAATATCATAACTTCCTTCTGAAACGTTTTGTTTTTCATAATCATTAATTCAGTATTGTCCTCCTCTCCTCTCTTGAAGTTTCATTTTTCTTCCTCATTTAACATATATATATATATATATTTGTAGTTAATAATTTAATAATATAATAATAAAGCAAGCAAAGGTCCTATGTTTAAATATTACTGTCCCAATTTCTTTTTTCTAGTTCTTCTTTGCATTCCTTGTACTAATTCTTAATTGAAGAAAGAAGGGGAATAACAACAAATTTCATTCACTTAAGCCTAACTCCATCGAGGAATCATTCAAGACTGAACTTAGTGGGACTAATGTTCCATCAATGAATCATTCAAGATTGAATTTAGCGAGGTTAATATTAGCTTCAAGATTGAATTTAGCGAGAATGATGCTAGCTTATTCAGGAATTAGGCTGAAGCCTAAAATGGTAGGAATTTCTCGAACGACCCACACTTCTTTGCATAACTGCAAGAATTCTTAAACACTGAGTTAAATGAGTTTCTATCATACCAAAGAGCATCAAATGAAATCCATCCAAAATATCTTCACTTGAGTTAAATAGGTTACGTATCTTCTCAAAGAGAATCAAATGAAATGCATTCAAAATATTCACCAGGGGCTTTTCTCTAGTTACACATTCGGAGAGAACATAAAAATTAGAGACAAGAAATGAACTGCACAAGAACTTCATTGATGCAAAAGCATTTTCTTCATAATTATAATTCAATTCTTAATAGAAAGAAATAGACAACAAAAACCAATATCCTTTAGTTAACCAAGAAATAGACAACAAAACAACCTCCTTTAGTTAATCACTTTATATTATCTCAGAATTACAGGGATCTGCATTACTAAGATAATGTTTAATTACCATCAGAAATAATCAAAATAGGAAGAGCTTATTCCATCTTCAAACATACCACAAAACAACTCTTTCATCCCAAGATGTGTTGCTCCAAAGACCACAAACAAATTCACTCAAAATGCATCATTAGTATATACTAAATTTTCCAAAATTAAACAGGAACTGTCCTTCCACTAGCCCCCCTCATTTCTGTTCCAGCACTTTCCTCTTCCCCTTCATTTTCCCTTGACATTTCTTCCAATGACTTCCCATTGGATTCTGGCACCAAGAATGTGAACATCATTCCAAGGAAGTTAACACAACCTAGGATGATCAGCGAGTTTCTCACCCCAATACCAGCAGGGTAACCGGCATCAGTCTTTTTGGGATCCTGGGGCTGAGCAGCGTACAAGAACCCGAATGCACCAACCATAGCTCCTGCTTTCCCAGCTGCTGCTGATATACCATGGCATGTGGACCTAAGCCTGGCCGGGAAAATCTCCGCGGGGACCACGAATGTTGTAGCATTTGGACCAAAATTCGCAAAGAAAAAGGTGAGTGAGTACATGACCACGAACCCGATTCTGTTATCTCTGAGAGTCCAGTGATGGTACGGAATGGCTAAGGCAAACATGAAGACTGTCATGAAGAAGAATCCCATCAACTGAATTGCAAATCGACCAATTCTATCGATAAATACCACCGTAAACCAGTAACCAGGAACAGTACTGCAAAGGGCAATAATAGTTTGTGCCCTAGCAATTCTGTAAACTTCTTCCAACGCGTTCATCGTTTGTGCTGGTGGAATCCATCCGATCGCACTGAAAATGTCCTTCTGGAAAAGGTTCTGACTGTAGAAAGCAATGTCCAACAGGAACCATGTGCTAGCAGTTCCGAGCAAGTGAAGTCCATGGCGACGGAGGAACTCCTTAGTGAACAAACCAAAGCTATTCGGACCGTCTTGAGCGGCATTCTCGACTTTCTCTGGCTCTGCTTCAATTTCGACTTGCAACACTTTGGACATGTCGTTAGCTGCCTGTTTTAAGTTCTTGGCAACCAAGGCAGTGTAACGTGCGGTTTCAGGCATCTTCATACGCCAGTAATAAGTCATTCCAGCTGGGATTGCACCGAACATGAGAATTATACGCCACACGAAATCAGCCTGAGGGACTGTTGAAGCAACAGCATCTACCACATATGTTGGTGCAGGGAATGCTCCTTTGAATGCTGCAGAAACAATGATCGCCACCATTCCACCAGCCAGAATTCCGAAACCTTGCATGGCAAACACCGCAGCAATGAACGCTCCACGAGTCTTTTTGTTAGCATACTCAGACATGATGGTGGCAGAAAGGGGGTAATCACCACCAATGCCAAATCCTAGCCAAAACCTGAAGAAACAAAGTGTAGTCATAACACTTTTTGGTGTATGACCAAAAGAGAGCCCCGAGGCAATCGAACAAATGACCATAATCATAAGGGTCATTCCATAAACTTTCTTCCTTCCAAGTTTATCTCCTAGCCACCCGAAAAACAGTTGTCCAGTAAGGGTTCCACAGAAGGCGACCCCGTTAACGGCTGATGAGACATTAGGGGGCAGAGAGCCAGGTTTCAATGCTCCTTCTTGGTGGTAGTAAATGCGACCAAGCAATTTAGTGACCATAGAAATGCAGAAAAGGTCATAAGCATCAGTAAAGAAGCCCATGCCAGCAATCACAATTGCTGTGAAGTGATAAAGTTGTGTTTTCGCAACATCTAGTGCATTTAGCACTTTCAAATTATCGTTAGCCATGACTAAACTTTCTCAAACCTTCTTCCTGCAAATAAAGAACAAGAGGGTGTAAATTATAAGGATTTAACTTACATCACTAACATAGTAAAAAATATTTACAAAAATGTATACTTTAGCCTGTTATAACAAGTATAACATACTTAGTGTCCAAGGTTACTAATCCCGCTTTTTAACGTCACTTACACTGTCAAATTACAGAAGAAAACAAGAAGATATTTTGGGATTGCAGTAATCTTAGTATAAGTTCGTAATTTGTCAAGTAAGGAGAAGATTTGACTTCTTGGCAAAAGACAAAGGTAGGGACACCAAGGTCTTTTTATTGGTCTATTTATTTAATTTGTTTTTATTTGACACATGCTTGACATGCATGCTACTTTTCAAAGTTGGCGAACGATGCTCTGACATTTATGACTATTCTAATGTATGTGAAGGCAATAAAGAACCTATGCGTTTAATAGTCAATATTGAGAAAATAAGCTAAAAAATCACATCAACTATGCTATTTTCCAGATAGGGCCGCTATTTTCCAGATAGGGCCACACAGATTCCTTGTGATTCTGGCTGATGTTATCATCACAAATACTTGGCCCCACTTGGGGTTAAAAAATAAGCTCATTCAAAAAATTGTGGCAAATGATTTCATCAAAAAGACATAAAATTAACTTAAAGTATTAGAGTATAAATAAGTTACAGTAAAGTATAAATAAGTTACAGTAAAATATTTTTACATATGGAATGGTTGATATTAGTCAAATTAGGCTTAGAGTTGCTGTCAAACAGCAATAATTGAGAAAAAAATAAATACTCCTTTTTTTTCCTAAAATAAATATATAGTCCATGCTATGAAGTCATGCAGAGTATTTTTTCAAATGATAATATTTTATTTTATTTTTACTTTGAAGAAGGGGAAGGCTTTTCAAAAAGGCTTAATGCATATCCAGCCCCCTAAACTTGTCCCTTTTTTCTATTTTGGCAACTCAACTAAGTTATGTTCCTATTGAACCTTTGAACTCGTCCTCAAATGTGTCTATCAAACCTTCTAAATCTGATTTTTTATTAGAAACAAAAAATAAATTGCGGTAATGAAGGTAAAGTAATATTTTAGACATGTGGTAAGCTATTCTTTAGGTCATGGATGTGTTGATTTTTGCTGGCTCTGCTCCTTCACTGCCAGCTTAATTAAGAGCTTACTCTTTTTTTCACTTTCAATTGCTGTTAATCTTAGCTAAAAAATAGCATAATTAAATTAGAATATTTATTAGCGTGTTGCTACATTGAAGATAGAATACTATGTAAGTCAGATTGTATTTGATAGACACACTTGAAGACGAGTTCAGGGGTTTAATAGAAACAACACTCAGTTAAGGTGTCAAAATGAAAAAAAGCCACAAGTTCAAGGGCCTGCATATACATTAAGCCTTTCAAAAAAGAAAGCAACAGCCTAACAGGTACACGTGAACCACAAATCTGAAAGACAAGTTCGTACTTTTCATGAACAGAGGATACTAAACAGAACTGAACATTGAACCAGAAAAGTTTCTTTCATGATTCCATTTTCAACATATACTACTAGAGGAAACAAAAATTCATGTTACATCAAGGCGTTTTTTGTACAAATTGGACCTTATGAGTTATGACTAGCTTTACAAACAAACAACAAACACCAAAAATATCGCTCCCTAGGGCCTAGTCTCTAGCAGCAAAACCGCGGGGTGGGTGGTTGGACAAAATGAACAAAAAAAACATTTTTAAAAACATTTAATTTATTTTAGGGGGGTCATAAAAGGGAAAAATCAATCTCTATGATCCTTAAATAAACTGGGAAATCCATCATTACTGTACAAAAATAAACAGAAAATGAAATAAATCTTATAAAATAAAAAATTGATGTTCTAAATTCCTTTTCAAAAATGAGAAAAAAAGAAATATATATAACTAAATGGGTATGAAAAGAACAGATAGCCACTGATCAAACCCTTCATTTTCTCCATTAAAACAACCAAGAACTCAATTTTTTCACTATTTCTCCATAAAAACAGACATGGAAATATAAACACAAAAAATAAACAAAAGGGTATAAAAAGAAATATATTTACACTGACCTCAAAGAGTTTTCTTCACCAAGATTTAAATTTCCACCGAATGCAACAGAATCAAGAAACGACACAAGATTAAAAAAACCAAATCTTGAAAAGATTGGTTTTTTTTTTTACGTTCAAAAGCTCTAACAAAGAGCCAAAAATATCAAAACTTTGGTTTATTGCATTTATTTAGCTTCACTGAATCTGAACTCTGAGAAAATAAGAGAGAAAGAGTAAACTGAGTTATGAAGAGAAGTTGGAGAATTAGTGCCTTATTTAAAGGGTCTTTGATGCTGGCATCTACTTAAGGTATATTCCTTGTATTTACCATCTTTTTAGGATTTGAACAGCTATGATCTAGCCACGTAAGAAGTGAGTCCACAGGATGGTGTTATTGTTACACGTGGCAAGATCAGAGAAACTTTGAGTTGTATTCTTAGTGTAAGTCAAAAGTCTCCTTTGTAGACACGTATTTCATCGGATCACCCTACTTCTAACTACGTTTAGTGTTGACCACCCTATTTATTTCTATTTATTCCCTTTCAAAAATGATTTTATATTTTTTTTATATTAATCTAGATATTCGTTATTAAAAAAAAAAATGGTACTAAACTCCTCTCCTATAATATTCTTTGCGGTTAGTCACTTTAGCAAATTGAATTGGTTCTATATTTTTTGACGACGTTTTAAGAAAATAAGAAGCATTTATTGTTTTTTTTTTCAAGTTCATTAATATGCTGGAATGAGTTGACGATTAAGTGTAACACTTAAAAAATGATATAATTTATTGTTTTTTCAAGTTCACTAGTATGCTCCAATTAGTTGACTATTAAGTGTAGCACTTAAGAAATGATATACTCCCTCCATCCAGTTTTACTTGTCACATATTGACTTGACACGTCTATTAATAAGGGTCATTTTGAAAGAAGAAGATCAATTTCTTCTTGAAAACTTAAAGCACCACATATTTTGAAATAAAATAAAAATCCTAAAAAGTCACTTATTATGGAATGTAGGGAGTATTAAATTTATTAAATGTACGAGACAGTTAATAGATGGAGTACATGATAATATCGGGGCAGAGATAGCATTAACTGCTAAGAGTGAGAATTGTATCCAAAGTTATAATTGGATAGTTGATGCACATGAGTGTAATAACTTAGGGATTTCATAATCGGATTTCCGTTGAAAAATGAAATGTAAATTTTTCTGTTTTTATTTTGATAGACGAATGTTATTGTAAAATTCTACTTACCATAGACCAGGGATAATTAACGTTGAGCTAGAGAATCACTTAAATTTATCATTGAACATTACTCTACAAATTATACTACTATTGGTATATTTGCTCAAGATACAAAAAACCAAAAATATGTTTATAAAACCACAAATCTTAAAGGCGTGAAGTTTAAATGCCGCTGACGTGTCAATATAACAAATAAGAAAATTACACGTGGAAACAAAGAAAAACTTTTTTTTATCTCCCTCATCCAGCCACTCACCCCTTCCCTTGGCCTCCTTCCTGGACGATTACTGTCCAGAATTTTCTCCCTCTTTTCCTCTCTACATTTCTTTTGTCCTTTGTATCTTGAGCAAATATATCAATAGTAGTATAATTTGTAGAGTAATGTTCAATGATAAATTTAAGTGATTCTCTAGCTCAACGTTAATTATCCCTGGTCTATGGTAAGTAGAATTTTACAATAACATGCGTGAACCTCAATTAACATGTCGGACAACCTGTTATTATCGACATGCACAAGTAGTGAAAAATTCGTCTATCAAAATAAAAACAGAAAAATTTACATTTCATTTTTCAACGGAAATCCGATTATGAAATCCCTAAGTTTAAAGTACGTAAACTTTCTTACCATTATGGTTCCCGAATGGTTCGACGATTTTATATGGTTCGACGATGCCTTCACTTTCTTACCATATGTTCCCGAAGGGACAAGATGGCCCTTCCCTCTCGTAATTTTATATTTCTCAATGAAACTATGGATTTTTCTAAAAAAAATCTAATTCAACGCAATCATATGATAAAGTCAAAGTATAATTTATGTAAGTTATAAAAAAGCCTTATATTTATCTGTATATACAACTTAAAATCTCAACTAACAATTCTAATATTTTGTTAGAAAAGTTCCAACTTACATCATATATTTCGGAGTTTCTGTTTACATTACAATTAAAAATATACTGTGGCATACCCCTGCCCCTTTTTCAGGAAACCTTTCCCACCATTTAAATTTGGGTTACTTTTATAAAACCCGTGAAAAGTTCTTCAAGTATTGAGTATACGGACGAAGTTTGCGTACACTATAACCTTCTCCAAACTCCACTTGTGGATTACATTGGATATGTCTTGTTCTTATGTTAAGGATAGATGATAATAAAGAAACTTTTTATATAATAGTCCTCATTTACTTCACTATTTTTATCATATTATTTTGCAATGTTTCAAAACGTACTCTAATAAATAATAATTTTACATAAACCCAGCTGTATTCTTCGAAGTCAAATAATTCAGCAACAAAGAATGAGTAGAAAATTCCCTTTGATAGAGGCCAAAATAATTATTTTGGGGGGTAGTGAGGCTATCATGCTTGCGAATCTTTTGTTATTGTCTTAAGTCAAAAATATAATTGATGCAATTATAAGTTAAGTAGCAGACATGTTGTGATTGGCAGGCGATATTCAATCATTAATGTAATTTTTTTATTTTTTTTTATAAAAAGAATGAACTATACGGTAAAATAAAATTCAATGTTTAGCGTATGAATAGATATATGATGTGAAAGGTTACTGTTTTGAGTTTTGACAAAAAATGAATCAAGAATTGAAAGTAAAAATATGTGGGCGTTCAACTTGCTTAGTTTGAGGCTTGCGCTTGTAGATTATATGGTGTGAAAGGTGCTAAAATGTGAGGAAGAAAACAAGTACAAAAAGATATAAATGAACGTTGAAAAATAAAATGTGGTTATTTTGTAAGGCCACGATGTAGACAAAATTAGTAGTATTGCTTTATTCTTTACTATTACCGCTGGAATGACACCTGATGTTATTCAATAGAAATGGAATTGGGATCGATTTCAATCACAAAAGCTAGCTTATGAATCGGTAAAAATAGCGCATGTTGGCCATATTTTGGTCCGATATGTAATTTTTAGCCAGTGTTTGAATGTAATTAGGAAATCGACATTTTTTACAGATTTTTTTGCCCTTATGTTCTTCATTTGAAAACGTTAAATACCGCTTCAAACTCCATGAATTTTGAATGAATTTTGGGTATAGGTAAAAATCTATTGGAGTAAATACTCCCTCCATTTCATAATAAGTGGTGTTTTAGACTTTTTATTTTATTTCAAAGTAAGTTGTGTTTTAGGATTTCAAGAAGAAATTGATCTTATCCTTATTTATAATCAAGAATCATTAAATAGTTTTTTTTTCTAGCCATTAATTAGGGGTAAGTTAATAAAATACTCATAATTTTCTAGAAGTAAGCAATTTCTTAAAGGGTGTGCATAAGCTAAAAACATCGTTATTATAGAATGAATGGAGTATTATTTAACCTGACACGTAGCAAGCAGATGGAACTCTTTGTCAAAAACAAGTCAACCAATGACATCCCAACCTAAAACCGGAGAGAACACCTAACCACCTTCCTATAGGCTCGTATGTATTTTGGGTTATTTTGATTATATTGTTATACTCGTAATTAATACTCCCTCCATTTACTTTTATTTATCAAGGATATACTCATAATTGCTGTTTTAACCTTACATTAATTACTCAATCCCAAAATTATTTTTCTAAGTCCATTAAGACCATACACCATTAATGTTTGTATTATATAACATGTGCACTTTATTTATTATTTGTTAAGAGAAGTGCAAAGTTCGTTGTGGACATGTAAAAGTGAAATAGAGAGGGTAACAATTACCCCTTCTGTTCATTTTTACTTGTCTCTCGTTAAATTAGCACGCTTTTGAGGAAACTATTTATTTGGGATTTGTTTTAGTAAATATTCATTAATTATGATTTAGAAATTTAAATTTGACTACTAGTATGTTATGTAGTTACTTAACAATAAGGATAATAATAAATTTTTCTTAATTTGCTAAAGTGAACAAGTAAAAAGACAAAAGCTATTTTTAGTTAAAAGGATAAGTAAAAAAAATAAAAATAAAGGAATGAAGTAATTATTTATAATTCACCAGGCATTACAAAGATATGATATTTCCCTAATTCCCTTGTCTTGGACCATCGTACCAGAAACACTACCCGTTCAAGATGAGCATATACTTCCAAAACATAAGGATAAGCTTAACAAGGTGAACACAATTAAGTATCCCAAATCCCAATGTTTATTTATCAGATTATTAAAACTTGATCACACATTCACACTCAATCTTTGTAAATTACTGTTTTCCCCTTAAATTAAGCCCATCATTCGCCGTTAATTATCCGGGTTGAATACGATATCTGAAGTACTTAGTAATTAATTGACAAATATTTTTTTTTATCCTTTGATTTTTGGAAGTGAGCTCGGATTAAGGGTAAAGGAAATAAAATGAGATAAGATCAACAGATACGTTTTCTACAACTAAGTAGTTGACAATTAAATAGTCGACTTTATACATATTTCTAAATTCATTTTAAAACAATTTATCATTTTCGTGTCGCCGATTAACAAGCATGCCAGTTTTCCATTAACATTCTTTGTAAATTATATAGGAAAAAAGATATTGTTTTTATGTTAGAAGCAGCATGAACAGTGCATCTTGTACACCAGGGGTATTTATCAATAATGTACTTAAATTGACATTAATCTTATACTTAGTAGTACATTTGAGTGGGCCAGCAGGTGGGTGGGGACTATTATTGCAAAAGTATGGAGAATTTTTAGCCTGTTGTCCCTTTGGTAAACTGTTTAGCAAATGATTTTTTTTTAATTGTTTTTGCAATTTATGGATATTTTAGATTATGATTTCAAGATTTCTTTTGAGCAAATTAAAGTCTTACTAAAAACGTCAGACTACGGTCTAAAAATTTGTTAGCTATTGTGAGTAATGTTAGACGACAATTTAATAATTTGTCAATAAGGTTTAGCACAAACATTAGACCGAATCTAACATTGTCCGAAAGAAAAGTTATCTTTATACAATTTAAAAAAAAAAAAAATCGAAAAATGGACAGTAAATTGCCCGATGGGAACTCTATTATTATTGTGAGAAGTCTCAAGTCAACGGGCCATGCTAGTTATTGCAAGTAGTAGATTGCAAGAATTTCTTATAGTTCGTCCTTTTTCAACGTCAGACTTATCATGTTGCTTTCAATTATTAGTAGTTTTTTTTATAAATTTTTTATTTCACATTTGTCATGTGACAGTTGTATGTTTGCTCTTACTATAGTAATGACCATAATTATTATTTTAAAAAAAAAAAAAAAACTTTAAAAGTCTCTCATTTGAATTGCGTCCGATATTATTAAAGGTTGTCCACATTTTTCTTTTCTATATTTATGTAATTAAGTGCCATGGAGGGACGAACAGAGCAGTCCCTCCTTGTACCCACTGTTTCATGAATTGTACCCGCATTAAATTCTTGTATCATGAGCTATATAATTTCAGACACTTTATCCAACTATTTTTATATCCCATGTAGACATATGTCGTAGTACTTAATATTTATTCCTTTCTCATGTATAGACGTATGCACTTTAAATTTAATTCTCCAACACATTTATTTCCTCCGTGCACTTTTACTTGTTCACTTTTGATTTTTCGTGTTCTAACTGGATATTTATTTTCTTCTCATGTATAGATATATGCAATTCAATTTTAATTCTCCTACACAAATTTATTTCCTTCATGCACTTTAATTTGTACACTTTTGACTTTTCACATTCATTGAAAATTAATAAATCCCACGTGGATATATGCCATAGTACTGAATATTTATTCTCTTCTCATGTATACACGTGTGCACTTCTATTTTAATTCTCCAACACATATTTATTTCTTCCGTGCACTTTTACTTGTTCATTTTGACGTTTCACGTTATTTAAGAATTAATAAATGAAGTACTCCTTCCGTCCCATATTACTTGGCCACATTACTATACTTGACTTTTCACGTTCTTTAAGAATTAATAAAAATGAAGTACTCCCTTCGTCCATATTAACGTAGACATGTGTTATAGTACTTAATATTTAATTCCCTTCTCATGTATAGACTTATGCACTTTAAATTTAATTCTCCGACATATTTATTTCCTCTATGCACTTTTACTTGTTCACTTTTGATTTTCGTGTTCTAGCTAAATATTTATTCTCTTCTCATGTATAGACATATGCAATTCAATTTTAATTCTCCTACACAAATTTATTTTCTCCGTGCACTTTAATTTGTTCATTTTTGACTTTTCACATTCTTTGAGAATTAATCAATTTATTCTTTTCTCATGTATATACGTGTGCACTTCTATTTTAATTCTCCGACACATATTTATTTTCTCCGTGTACTTTTACTTGTTCATTTTTTACTTTTCACATTATTTAAGAATTAATAAATGAAGTACTCCTTCCGTCCCATATTACTTGGCCACATTACTATACTTGACTTTTTACGTTCTTTAAGAATTAATAAAAATGAAGTACTTCCTTCGTCCATATTACTTGGCCACATTACTAAAAATATATGTCTATTTTTCTATTATATATTTATCTTCTTTTCTATTTCTATTATTCCCGTTTTCTTTCTTTGTTAATACTTTAAACGTGAAGAGAGGACGAACAATAGCAATGCAAATTTGCACCAAAAGTTATTTTAATGCTCCTACACATAACTTGTTCACTTTTGACTTTTCACGTTCTTTGAAAATTAATAAATCAAGTATATATTTTATCATAATATCCATATTTATTGATATATAGTCTTAATAGCCTCAGAAAATGATTTGAAAATGAATAATTAATGTGAAGGGTAAAATAAGAAGAAGAATTTTTTTCCCTTGATATGTTAACATCGACAAGTAAAAGTAAAGGGAGGGAGTGACATTTATCCCCATTTTCCTTCATTGTCAAAACTTTACTTATTTACTCTCCTTTGCAGTCTCTGATTATTGTTTCTTTACATTTATAAAATGTATTACTTTATATTTTCATTTCAAATTAAAATTTGGTGATTAATGATATAGCATATATCTTTCTAATTTTGATTTCTTTGTAACAATTAATACAAAAAATCATAATATTTTTTTTAATTAATTTAATAAAAATATTTTAATCCAATATATACAACAAAATGATTTTTATGTTTGGATCTGAATAGTTACTTAATTGAAATGGATAACAACCTGTCGGTATACATATAAAATATTAAAGAATTTAAAAGAAAAAATTTGAATCAAAATATTAATTTTCCCTCATATTCTTACTAATCTTCTTTTACATCAATGAACAACTTTCATTGTCATGATAATGATAAAAAAGTCTGACTCTTTTCATCTCAAAGACTTTTAATTACAACTAAAGTGATGGTACATAAAATACATTTTGTATATATAATAACAATTAGAATATTTTTAAAAATTATTTTCAAAATACAAACCTTAAAGACTGACTAATAAAAGTGAATAGACATGTTTGGCCTGTGTATCGCATGGGCATGTATTGCTAGTATCACTTAAAATGGCATTTATACAACCAGAACAAGTTAGTCTTATGTCATTCCAGTTGTGGGAGTTCACGAACAAATATTAAAAATAGAAAAAACAAGAAAAAGACAATTTTAGAATACAGTTTCTAATTAAAGTAAGTGATAATTCCGTAATCGTGTGCTTCTAATTTGTGTATCGACTTTAATATCCTTTTTATAGGGTTGGACTTGTTAACTATAATTATCTTTCGAATATTTTCTATACTTATTTATTAATTCCATGATCCAAACAACATAGATTCCACTATCCTCTTCTTCTTCTTCTTTTTCCAGAATATAATTATGCCAAGGTGGAGAATTGGACAGGCATTGAGATCCCGATGAAAATTCTTACGGCTATAAATAATTACAGTTATCAGACTATAATTGTATATTTACCATCATAAATTGAACTTCTTGTTGTGATAATCAGTAGTACATTTTGATTTTTGAACAGGAACAGATCTAGAGCCGTGATTAAGGGCATGAATCAAGTAGCTTTTGCCTCTGATTAAAAAATAATATACTAAATACTATTAATATTTGATTGTGAATTTAGTTATTATTGTAGTATAACTTGAGGTCGTTGTTGTGTGTAGGAGAACTCATAAACTTCAAATCTTGAATTTGCTTGACGATTGTGGATATAACTTTTAGAGTTAGATTAGACGATGATCAACTTATGTATGTTCCTAAATCCTAAATTCCTAATTTGAAAATATTTTAAACACAAATAGATGCACGTAATTTTTTGGATATGAACAATATTAACATAGAAATTAAAGAAGCTTCACTGATCAGGAGTAGTTTAAATAATGAATGTTAGTTTGTAGGCGAAATGTATTAACTTATGCTAAGAGCTTAATATAAACAAATTAATTTTCAAACTAATAAACTACAATTTGAAACCCTTGAATAAGAAAAGCTGAAAGAAGAAGTTACAAACTTCTATAAAATGCTAAACACAAGTTAGAAGAAGTATTATGTTCTTAATTTGAAAATGTTAGTCTTACGCACATTCATCAATATCACATCTTCCTCTCTGCCAAGAACATAATAAGGCACAATTCATATTGCAGCTGTATAAGTTATATATTAATTATGACAAAACGCGTAATAATTCAGCTCCGTTTTGGCTATTGTTTATGGCTTAGAAAAGTTGTTAAGATATTGCTATATATGTTTGCGATTTCTAACTTAGTTGCTTGTCATTATATAGGCACAAGCGTGTCATAATTAACTAAATTTCTTTCATTCTTTTGCATGCACCAGCCAAACTCATCAATTAATAACTTTTACCATAATATCACTTCTCTTTTCCGCTACGTAGTATTTAATCGTTAAATACTAGTTCAGGAGATTTACGGGTTTTCTTTAGCTGAAGCAAATTTGCAGCAACCATGACTTGTGTCAAACACCAGGTCGTCGAGAATCCTCATGAAGCGGATGAACATAATTCTGTAACGACCCATTTGGTCGTTTAGCACTTTTAGGCCTAATATTCCTAAAACACCCTTTTCGTGGTCTAATCTTGCTGTCTATAGTCTGCGATAACGGGTGATTCGGTTATTTAATTGACGAGTTTTAGTCCTCATTTGACATTCGAGGACGAATGTTCTAAAGGAGGGAGAATGTTAGATCCCGTATTTTTATACGTCGAGTTATTCGGAAAGAATCAACGTGAGATAGAAACCGATTTTAATTTCTAAACTAGAACTAATCGGTTACAAATTTTCTTAGTACAAGAGATGTTATTGGAGATTAGGAATTACTTAAGTGTGGTGTTAAGTAAAAATTGGTGAAAATAATGAGCCAACAAGAGCATCAACATCCAAGGTAAAAAGGATGACTCAAAGTCATCTAAAATAAGGTTAATGGAAGACATACAAATGGCAATTAAATGTTGATTCATCCACTACACTTTCATTATATTGTGGACAACTAAAATACACTTCATAACCAAGGTGAGGTTCGGCCAAGGGGCTGAAAATTTTGAGGAGAAAAAGTTGAAGCATACAATTGAATATTTGAGCATCCACTACTTTACATGAAAGTATACATTGTTTTAGGGAGACATAACATGGTGGAGGGATCATTTCACATTAAATATTGCTCATCCATCTTGGCATGATTACAATAGACAAAAGGGTGGTGCATGAATCATTCAACACACTAAGATTGTCTTGTAAACAATTGAAAAGAAAGAAGAAAGGAGAAACAAGAAGGTGAGGTTGGCCTAAAGTTGTAGAAAACAAATTAGGAAATTTAAAGTGTAAAGTTAATGGAATGAATCATGCCATAAGTGGAGCATGTGACCAACTTGTAGGCATCAAAAGTTAACCAAATAATGACCAAGAAATCAGCCATCACAATTCATTTCAACTACACAACACAAAGAAAGAAAACTTAAGCCTAGAGAGAGAGCATTTCGGCCAAGGGGCTGATTTTTGAGCCCTTTGAGTCTTGATCCAAAAATTATTTTCCAAGGTGTTTCAACCCTTTAGAAGGTCCCCTAAAACGTGAAGATATTCTTTGGAGCAACAAGAACCATTTTCCATCTCAAGTCACCAACTCTAGCCAAGTAGAGAAGTCAAGTTGTCAAAGGTAAGATCTAACTTTCTTTTCAAGTATTAAGGGTGATGTAGATGTGTGAATATAAGTTGTATGCATGAAATAAGGTATTGATGTTGGAACATGATAGTAGTTATGGGGTTATATGTGTTGATGTTGAAGTATGGTTGTAACTTGACGAACATGAATCGCATGCATAAAATCATGAAAGTTGGTGTTGGAATGTTAGTTGGCCGTAGGGACTGTTTTGGTGGAATTAATGGACTGATTTTCTTTAATAAATATGGTTTATTACTATCATAGATCTCATGGTAAAAAGAATGAAAAGAATTGGAGAGGTTAAAGGTAGAAGTTATGTTAGTATGAAAATGGTTGAATCTATGATTTTATGTGAGAGATGTTGAAGCATGGTGTAGCCGTGTGTGGACTGTTTTTTATGAAGTTAGTTAGTGAACTGTTTTTTTTGATATTTTGATTGTTATTATCATGAATTTTATGATGGAAAGGAAGGTGTTTAATGGTTGGAGTTGAAACTAAAGTCATTTGTGAGTTGTTTTAAGGATTATAAAAATGACGATATAGCGTAGTTGCGTATGAATTGATGTTGTACTTGTCGTGTGGATAGCTGGTCATAACTTACTAAAATTATATGAAAAGAAGACATGAAATGATGTATAAAAATCGCATGTGGTTGGCTTAGTATGTTCGTAAACGTTTGCAGAATTCAACATCGTTATGTTGTCAGTTAGAGACTGTTTTGGACATGTTGTGGTAGTGGACTGTTTTGGACTTGTGTTTTCATTAAGTTGGAAAGAATAATTATAAGTTAAGAGTATACATCATATTGTATGTTGGATGGGCTGTTATAAGTTGTTACATGCAAACGTTAAGGCTACAAAATAATAAAAGTAACTTGAGAATGTCGAAGCCGTATGTGAATCGTTATTACATGCTATGAATGTGGGCTGTTTAGAATATTGTGTGGGCTGTCCGGATTGGTATTGAACACATAATTATTGATGTTGTATTGGTAGTATGTGGTTGGTTTAGATACAAGAGAAAACATCGCCTAAACATCTAGAAAGGGTTACTAACGTTAGAATACGTTTGAATCTCCCTGTAGCTTAACCATAGTTGTTGGCGTCTTAATATAGGTTGAAGTATTATTGGGTAGCGTACACATATTGTGTGACGAATAAGCACTAAAGACCTGGTCCGATCGGAAGCACTTCAGAAGGAAAAAGCTTTTGGCGTGAAAGTTCGTGACACCTGTTCGGCATTGGTAGGGTTACGGTTTACTTTATGTCTAGACTCCGGTTAGCGAAACGTATGTAAATAGTAGTGATTGACGGGGAAAGCATGATAGGCCTTCGGGCATGGTGTGGAGGTAAATTCCATCTAGGTTGGTATTGCCAGCTGTTATGTGGGCTTGTCGCCATTATTGTGATACTGTTATGTGGGCTCGTCGCCATTATTACGATATTGTTATGTGAGCTGTCATTGTATTGTGATTTCATGTATTTGATATAATTCTCTCTCTCTTGTTCTCCCACTGGTCATATGGAAGAGGATATTAGAATTGAATATTGAATTGCAATTCCTAGTATGAATCTATGGAACCTATGATTGCGGTGATTATTGGGGTTGATTCCATGCGAGGCATGCATCCCATATTCTATGTGCTATGTGATGTAATTATCACCTAGTTGTATCTTTATCACATACTAGCTCCTTCACCTTATGAAAGGGGAAGGGTAATATTGATGATTGAGCCGTGGGCAATAATATGACTTGTACTTGTTTATTGCATATTGGTGATATAATTGAGACTTTGATATCATGCATGACATGCTTTCATATTACTCTTATGTTGTTATAATGTTGAGAGTGATTGAGAGACTCCGAGGTTTCTGCCGGAGATTGAGAGTGACAGAGAGACTCCGAGGTTTCTGCCGGAGATTGAGAGTGACAGAGAGACTCCGAGGTTTCTGCCGGAGATTGTGAGTGTTTGTTGCCCGAGGTTTCTTGCCGGGAACGATGGAGTGTCCGAATGCCCGAGGTCTTTGCCGGGATCGTGAGAGTGTGCTCGTGATCCGAGGTTATATTCCGGAGCGAGTGGTACATGGACTTCGCGGGTCCCCCATGGGTCATGACTATGAGGCATTGCCATAGCATGTGTGTACGGGAGTGGAGTGTGAGAGGTGACTACTGCATTGCATAACATTTACATAGCACGACATTGCATTGCATAGCACTCCATTTGAATGATCATTCATGTCATTGCATGGCACATTCTCTGATTGATTCTTGATTTGTGAATTACTGAGTTGTTGTTTGTGAGTATTTATTTTAAAGGCTGGATGGAATCGAGGTTTATAGAATTCTCCCTAGGCTTATAATCTGAGATATTGAGATCCCTGTGACTATCGTTAATGCAAGACTTTCTCATGTGCTAGATGTGTGTTTGTGTTTGATTACTTATCTGCTTACTTGTTAGTTGCTTCTTGTTTATGCGTGAACTAACCATTGTCGGCCTATGATACCTACGAGCCTAGTGTTGTGCTCATACTACTCTTGCTACACTCCTTCTGGAGTGTAGAGTTATTTTCAGGCGATGTTCGGAGTCTTACGACCGTTTCGAGGCATTCGTCAAAGGCGTTTGGGTGAGCTATTTGAGATATTGCAACCCAGAGTCTCTCCTTAGATTTCTGTTGTTCTCTATCCTTCAACAGAAGTCGTATCCAGTTTGAGTCTGTTAACTATTCAAATTGTAAACTTCTTAGAAGCTCTTGTATGAGTCTAGACCAGATTTTGGGAATTTCTTATAATAACAGTATTTATTCCGCATGTTGTATCAAATTAAGGTAGTTATCTGAAGGGTTCGCCCACCAGGGAGGGTTAGTGTGGGTGCCCGCATGATCCATGATTTGGGTCGTGACAAATTCCCTTTGTCCACAACCTATGAAAGATGCATAGAATTCTTTTGGATATAAAGTTAACCCTGGTCGTCATATTATGGTGGAAAATCCTTTCTTTTCCAACACTCATAATAGTGTATTTATATACTAAGGGTTAAGGTTACAAAGAGGACAAGCTAATGGACTAACGGGCTAACTAGCTAATTATAGCACCCCTTATGGGTGGATCCGACCCTATAGCGATTTCCAATACTTTTGAAAACAAGTAGTCATTAAACAAAGTTTGTGATTTGCCATTGCACTATTTAATGTTTGGATGGTTGATAAATGATAATAGAGTTGCTTTAAGCTGAATCAGACCTACCAAGATTGTCTTTATTTACTTGAAGCAGTTTCTTCTTGCTAATTAGACTTAGAAAAGGTGAATGGAAGCAAGATTTGAGTCGTATTTCCATAATATTTGAACTTCCTTTCACAATTCAAAGTTTATGTTTATATTAATTAGACAATCAAGACATGCCTCTTCTTATTTTCCAGTCCTACCTTCGGAAAGACTACCTCAAAATTAAACTCCAAAGTACCGTCGATAGAAGGAAAGTAAAAACAATATATAGGTAGTCCACCATTTTTTTTTTTTTTCTGTTAAGTTGTGTCTCCATTGATCATTGATGTGCAAAAAGTTACATATTTGAGTTTGATATATATACCAAACTTTGTACATGATCATTGAGAAGAGACTACTACTATTACTCCTACCAAAATTACAAATATACATAATGCTCAAAAAGAATCATAGATGATGTGGGAAGGTTTGGTTCTTTTGATCCTGAAAGACGGTAGGCTCCATTTGTCCATGTTAATAAGACCTCTGACTAGATTGGAAAGGCCAGAGAAAGAGTCGTTGAAGACATGAATTGTATCAAGACCGTGGCTCAGATTTGCCAATATATCAGCATGTCTATTGGCTTATTTAAAACAGCGATGGAGATTTTCCAATTAATTCAAGGGAAAAGGGTCAAAAATACCCCTCTACTTTGGAAAAATGGCTAAAAATATCCTCCGAACTTATTTTGGGTCAAAAATACCCCTCTCATCCTTAAAGTTTTCAAATATACCCATTGCTGTCTTGACGTGATTATCCCCCAAAATAACCCGAAATCATTATTTAAAACTGTTATCATTTAAACCCGACCTAACTAAATAATAACCCATAAGATCCCTTTATTCCCCCAATTCCCTCAAACTTCAAACCTACGTATTGGGGAATAAGGGGATTTTATGGGTTATTTAATGTTGGGTTTAAATGATTAAATGATGGGCGAGTTTCAAAATGATTTCGGGTTATTTGGGGATAATTTCCGTCAAGGCAAAAAAATATATTCTGAAAACTAACGATGGGAGGGTGTTAATCTGAAATAAGTTTGGAGGGATATTTTAAATTTTTCCAAAGTAGAGGGGTATTTTTGACCCTTTTCCCTTAATTCAAATTTGCTTCAAAAGTCTATTATCTGAGATTTTAGTATTTCCTACCAAAAAGAATTCCATTACTTTGTGCTCGAGTTGGAGAACTCTAAATCTCTAATGAAGGGTGATTGATCGAATCCCTACCATTCTACCGCGGCGTTCAAATGATGAGCTAAGAATTGATTACTAAACCTTTTGTATTGGTGTATACATCTAGGCTGAGACCATTGTATGGTCTCTTTTACTCACAATAACTTCTAGGATTTATGCTTGGTGTGCGAACAATGTCTGAAAAGATTGAAAAGTTACATGTAATTATATGTCAGGCTTTGGAGATCAAAATCGTACGGATTTTGCCAGAGCAAACAATATCACACTTTATTAATAGGGTCTTTGGGGGCATGCTTGTAAACAATAATATATTAGAGCCAATAGTTTGATGAGATGAGTATATGAAGATGATGAGTGATGGTATGCGACTCGGTTTACTACCTTTATAATTATGCCAAGCTAAGGTAACTTGGAGACTCATGCACAAAACAAGAAGCTAGCTCTGGATTTCGGTGGCCATAACTGCTTAGTCATTTAGGGGCATACTGTGAATGATCTTGGAAATGGACCCACGGGTTGTGGTGACAGGCCACTTCGAACTTAGTTTGAGGGGGAGATTGTTGGGTGTGTGAACAAAGTGTCAAAAACAACACATAATAAGTAAGGTACTCCTACTGATTTGAGACTTATGAGAAAAATCTTACGGGATATTGGCCCAAAGCAGACAATATCACACCATACTAAAAGTATCTATGGGCTGACTTACCCAACAACATTTCCCAGACTCTTTAACAAACTCCAGACATTTTTTGGGTAATTGTCCTAAAAAGTGTATGCATATATCACTATCCTTCTTCTTGTTGGGTTGTTTAGTTACATAAGTAATGAATTCAACTGCTCTAAAAAGATGTTGAAAAGTTCAAAAGGTGACAAAAGCAAAAAATTAAACTACGTGTAGTATTGAATTGGTAATTACATATTACTGTATATAGCATGCGTATGAATTGTCAAGAAGTTTATAAAGGTAGGAGAAACAAAGTTAGCTACAATATTGTGAACTCATCCAAAGATTCCTTTCCAGTTTTATTGAAACATAATAAAACGTAGTGGACTTTATTTTACTAAGAAGCTGCTATCAATATGGTGACGGCTACCATAAAAAAAAGTAGACTTTAGTTTTTATGAATTATTGGAATCATGAACATAATTGGAAAGTAAACGCACGTAATAATAAGAACTAGTTGAAAATGTTAGGTTTAGACTTTGGTGATTAACAAATAAAATGGACATTGTATGGCTAAATGATGTCTATACATGTGCTTAAGTATTATATAGTTAATTTTTAATTGGGCTTGTTGTGTTTAGAGTTGCATATGACGTACGTGAACCAGGAACTTGATGTGAATCCTAATTCAAGTAGAAAAATGGAGTATTTAGGAAATATAATCAGTTCCTGCGTTGGACACGAGAATGCATATTCATATTAGGAAAAAGTATCTTTGCATTTGATGGAGTAAAATTGGCACATACACAAAAGAGATTATAAGAGTAGGAGCATATACACGGGAACAATTGAATTTCTATTCATAGACTAGTGCTTGTTATGTACTGATCATAGGCTAGATGTTGGTGTTAACCTGAGTAGATTTGGTAGTTAAGAGTTGTTCTACTGACTGGGGCTGTCCAGTTCAGTTTTTTTAACCTTACAGAAACGTTTACTTGGTTAATAAAAGCCTTTTTATTGCCCAAAAAAAAAAAAAAAAAAAAAAAAAAAGAGTAGGAGTCTTCCCTTGTGTTAATTTTTTTAAAAGTTTGTGAGGCGATTTAACCTGTTTTTATTTTTTATTTTTGTTGACTTTATTTTTGTTGACTTTAATTAATTTGATTCCTTATTTGCTACGAATTGTCTGCTACATACTAACTCTCTTGTATATCTAATTTTATTGTTTAAGTAGTTCTCGCTGAAACACATGATTATTGAGTATCATAAGCAAGTCAAGAGCGAATATATATTGAGAGTTTTGAAGTCTTGAGAGTTCAACAAGTTGTCATGGTGTGTCAAGAACCAAAATGGATATACATGTTTCTTTCTTTGAGTTCAAGTTCAGTTTTAATTCATTGTAGTATCTTATTGAGTTGTATCCTTATCTGCTTATTCGGAAGCATTCAGCTAGCTTGTTTTTATTCAAGAAACAATTTGCTTCAAGCTAGAGTTTGTTCGAAGGGATTAAGGGTAAGTTAAATTATTGTTGCAGCACGTTAGAGTTAACTTGAAGAGGTTTGCAACAGGTGATTGTTAGGGTTAAGGCTTAGAGTTATATTTTAGGTTAGGAACATCATAATTTGAATTTGCTTATTGTTTTTTAGTGGATCCCCAGTGCAAATTCTATAGGGGTAGATCATAGTTTTTACATATATATTTGAGCGGGGTGATATTTCACTCAAAAATATTGTGTGTTTTTTAACTTTATTCCACACTTTTAGTTTTTTAGAGATTTCACTAGAAATATATAAAGAACTAGGTTCGACGAAACAAAAGTTAGGCAAATTATAGGAGATCGTGAAAATTTGGTACGATCAAGTGCACCCTCTCGTCTTGCATCTTATTGCCGCGAGCCCGAAACTTTTTTAATCCAAAAAATAATTTTTGGAACCAAACTAACCCTTTAAAAAAAAAAAAAAAATCAAGCCCAAGAACTAAAAATCGTGAAAGGACCAAGCTATGCTTTTGAGTTTGGTCTGCTCCTTAGTTACGTCGTGAAAAAAATCCTTTTTTTCCCCCTTTTACCATTTATCAAAATCACATTTTTTTTCATACTTTGGGCAAAGATTAGTCATGTTTCAAAACCCCGAAATATCAATATTTTATATAGAACTTAATATATTTTTTTGTGTACAATAACATCGGCTCATTACATCAAGTATACCTAAATGTTTGGATCGTCGTTTTAGGGGTTGTAGAGTGCCCCGAGTAAGTTTTGTTTGCTTGGAAACTTGTCATCTTTGTTCTTTGGAAATCAAACTCAAAATTAAGCTTTTTTCCGTACTTTGACCGAAGATTAGTCACGTTTCAAAACACCGGAATATAAATATTTTATATAGAACTTCATATTTTTTTTTAGCGTAAAATAATGTCGGCTCATTACATCAAGTATACATATATGTTTGGATCGGCATTTTAGGGGTTGTAAAGTGTCTCGAAGTAAGTTTGGAAACTTGTTATCTTTAAGTTTTTTTTTGTACTTTGACCGAAGATTAGTCACGTTTCAATAATATAAATATTTTATATAGAACTTAATTTTTTTTTTTAAGCGTACAATAATATCGGTACCATTACATCAAGTATACATATGCCTCTTCACTCACGTAAATAAAAAATAAGGACAGAAACTTAAGTAGAAAACTAGTTGTAAATTGTTAAAACTTTAAATGGTGATAGCTTTGTGCTTGGATGTCCGATTTAAGCGATTTTTTTTTTTGACCTAGGGTATTTTTTCGAGATCTACGCGGACAGTTTGGCCGAGCTGATTTTCTAAAAAACGTCCGTTATCCCATTCAATTTGAATTTTGCCCCAAATTTGTGCAAAAATTTCATTCTTCTTTAGTAAAAATCTAATGATAAAAAATCTATTTCGAGATGCTAATCCCGTGGTAATGATGTTTTGAATGTCAATTTCGAGGTTCGAAATTCAATTTATGAAAATGAGTTAGATAGCATTAGTGAACATAATAAAAAATAAAAAGTGTCTACTTGTTGCTTTTACCAATTTGGCTTGGTGGTTTAGCCTCTCTTTTTTACTTACTTCTTTTTTATGCCAACAACATGGGATCAAACCTTGGTGGGAGCATTGAATGAGATATATTATACCTTGATTGAAAATCTCATATTGGATGAATTATTTTTTAATATAATATTTTTATTTCAAAACACTTAGATCAAAAACCTATAAAATATGACACTTAGACCTAAAGATGACAAGTTTCCAAGCAAACAAAAGTTACTTCGGAGTACTTTACAACCCCTAAAACTACGATCCAAATGTTTAGGTATACTTGATGTAATGAGGCGACGTTATTGTACCTAAAAAAATATATTAAGTTCTATATAAAATATTGATATTTCAGGGTTTTGAAACATGACTAATCTTTGCCCAAAGTATGAAAAAAATGTGATTTTGATAGCTTAAAAAAAGAAGAAAAAAAAAGTACCCCCTTTCACGCACAGAATCTATGCGTGAAAGGACCAAACTCAAAAAGTTACAGTTTGGTCCTTTCATGCACAGATTTTGTGCGTGAAGCCTAGTTTTTTTTTTTTTTTTTTAAAGGGTTAGTTTAATTTCAAAAGTTATTTTTTGGGTTAAAAAAGTTTCGGGTCCTATTGCCGCTGTATTGGTATGCAAAAATATCATAAAAGAATTAAAGACTAGGAAATGCATGAATTTCAGCTGAAAATAAGGCTTATGATTTTGTTTATATAAAGTTTGAGGTATATACTGAGATTTTATGCTGCATTATAGCATTTTAGAGGCAATCAGTCACATTTTAAATGCAGTGCATGATATTTAACTTGATAGTCACTTTTGTTTAGTCGAGCCTCCCCTACTTCATTTTATAAATTATGGCGAAATGAATTCAACTGCTCTAGAAGATGTTGAAAAATTCAAAAACTATATGTGGTATCACTGATTTCATAGTTATAATGGCTTATCACGAGTTTGAATTGTCAAAAGTTCAAAACGGGTAGGAGAAATTAAGAAAGTTAGCTCATTTTCAGCCACACTGTGAACTCATCCATTAAATAGTGTGGAAAATTAAAAGATTCCTTGCCATTTTTCTTGAAACACGAGTCAAAACAAACCAGATCCTTTTTGCCATTGTCAACTAACCAAAGCTACTCAGCCATCTCAAATTATTTATCGCTTTTTAATTTTACATGACCCTTAAGAAATATTAATTAAAATGAATAGTTGATTAACTTAACTCTTATTTATTGTTAAAGAGAAATTTTACTTTGTAAATCACATAATAAATATTACTTGTGTGAGACCCTTTTAAAATCTGCCAAGTGGTATACCGGTCCCACTATATTAATGTTGCAAAGTTTTACCAAGATTAACCTATTTTCCTGACTAGGCAAATTGTTATTGAAATACAATTTTCCACGCTATCCTACATGCGAGGTAATGGAATCACTACTACTCGAGTCTCGTGAACGTAGAAGTGTTGCTTTCTATTCTCCTCGTTGATTATTCAATTTGATAGTGAATCTTCATGCCTTAATTGATACACATAATCTACAATTATATAAGTTTAGAAGCATCAGTACTTTTTTCAAAAGATGATTAAAGTTGATGACCTTTTTTTCTTCTAAAGATGAATTCTCGATAGGTCGATTGTGGCCCAAAAAAAGGCAAAATGAGAATTGGTAGGGTTTTAGACAGGGAAGAAAGAGGAAGATAAGTTAATTTTGGTAAAACTTTGCAACAGTGATGTAGTGGGACCGGTATTCCACTTGGCAGATTTTAAAAGGATCTCACACAAGTAGTGTTTGTTATGTGACACAAAAAGTAAAAAAATTCGGGTAAAATGGAGGAAAAATAACTAATTATGCCTTGAACTTCTAAAACGATAAATAATTTGAGGCAACTGTTTTAATTAGTAACCATGCCGAATAATTTGAGACGGAGGGAGTATGAAAGAAAAAAAAAAAACTACCCAAAAGCTCAATTTTTTTTTGCCGGCGTGGACGTATTGGATGAAAAGATCGGAATTCCACTCTCTCACTGAATTAAAATATCAAAATTGGTATCGATAAGGAATTTTTTTTTTCTTTCTAACAATCCCTTATATATATATATATATATGGCGATGGTTAGATGGTGCTCTATACCTACAAGAATATAAATCTTTAATTTAGATTTTATCCGAATCGTGAAAAAAATAGTGTAACAGTCCATATACTACTAGCAATTGAACTCGAAAGTTGGTTCGGTATGAGGTTTGTTTTAAGCAAATTCAATACAGAAATGGAATGAGAAGGTTAGATGTCATATAAGGATGACTTCGAGATTCAACTATTAAGACGAGTTCTAGATTAAAATGCAAATATACAAAACCGTGAGATTCAAAATTACGTTGAAATAGTTTAAGGGGATCGATTCAAAACGAACAATATCTTAGATAGTTAATTAAGCATGAGCCGAAACAAATAATGCAAGTATAACTAAAGTAGGATAGTGGGGGAAAATTGGAAAGAAAGACTAGGGAATGCATGGAACTTCCGCTGAAAATATGGAAATAAATGGAGAAAGGGATGGGACATTTGAGATAAGCAATGTATGGAACCAATGGTGTCAATAAGTCAAGATTTATTGCTATGTGGACACAAGACTAGAGCTATAACAGACAACTCAAGAAAGTAGAAAGACATAGTAGTACTATAACTAATTATTAGTAAGTTGTTTCCTCTTTACTCAGATCCTTGCACTTTTTGGTATTTCCCCCTATTTATTATTCATTTTTGGGTTTTGTTGAAAAAGCAATTTTCAGATTACAGTCTTTTTAAATAGACAGTAATGTTCCATATATTTATAAACTATCATCTTTTACTTTTCGGTAGAGAATTGATCTGAGATATTTAGGATAAATAAACTTCTAGTAAGATATATTGGATTCATTGAAATGATTCTCTGATACTTTAGAATACATGCATATGAAGGCGGAATCTTTTTTCCTTTTTGTCTTCTTTTCTTACTTTAAGTTAACTAATAATTTCTAAGTGTAATTTAAAGTAATCATTCATTGATCCACCCTTGATATACAAAGGAAAATGATTGATGCAAAGTAAAAAAATTCTTTGTACTTCGTAGATCTTTTTGTTATATATAGTAAAAAATTTCTTTGTACTTCGTAGATCTTTTTGTTATATATAAACCTAGTTGCCGTATTTTTTCAATTAGTAAGGGTGGATACAAAATTAAATCTTAATCTAAAAATGGTCCCAAAATTCCACGGCATTTTGGCCTTGCAGTGAAAGAAAAAAGCTACATATAGAGACAAATGCTTTAGGAAAATTGGAAAAAACACGTCTTTGCTCATATATAGGTTTATGGATTTTAGTCAATTTCATTTTCAGCAACAACAAACCCCACCAAAAAAGACTTTAGTCAAGTCTTCAATAGCGGTCCCTTCCCTTAACCCAGCTCACATATCCTCAAATATTTAGCTTTCACTTTTTAATGTTTATGAGTTATTCCCATGCATAGTTCATCATCAATCAATGTAGGCATTTTAATTATGACACTACAGTGATGTAAAAAATAACGGCAAAATTGGGTAGGCTATCCATTTTTTGGATAGGCATGCAAAGTTTACCGTCCAATTGAGAAATAGTCAGTTATTAATGTAGAAATAGAATTTAGATATGTTGGGAAGAAACAAGCAATAACCAAATTGCACGACGAGGTAACAACAGAAGAAATACCCAAGTTGAAACTTCCCACACTATTTGAACCAAGGGAAGACAATAAACACTAGCACAAATGAAAATCCAGGCAGCAGCTATACCAACAATAAATAGCAAAGCAAGCAAAAATAAATCGAATGGAAGAGACACCAAATTTACGTGGTAAAACCCCTTCAAGATCAAGAGGAAACATCCACGGGACCTCCGGCCCACAAAAGCTCCATTATAAACAACAAGAGTTGCAACAATGTTCTCCAAATGGCTATAACAACAAATCCAAGCACGGAGCAACAATACATAAAAGATAGCACCAAAACTAGCGAAGAAAAGAGAGAAACCACCCCAAAAAATGAGCTACTGTTCGTACTCGAAAACTGGAGATACAGACGTCAAAATCCGATCTCCACCGTTGAAATCGAAGAACCAGATGTTGAGAACCCCCAGTTCAAATTTCAGCACGATCCAACGGTTAAAGAATCAGAAAACACAATTTAAAGCGGACTGCTGTAGCAGAAAATTTTTAGACGAAAATCTACTTTCTCTCTCACGTTTTTCTCTCTATATGGCTGCTATGAATTCACTCTTGTGTTCTCAAAATAAGACCTAAATTGATCCTATATATAGAGGAATTTTTGGGCAAAAATGGCCTGGTCCAAATTGGATTGGGTTTTATTAATCCAATTCCACATAGGAAGGAAAACCCAAAAACCTAATTGGATTGGGTTTTATTAATCCAATTCCACATAGGAAGGGAAAACCCAAAAACCTAATAATTCTCCCTCCGACTATGGGAGGAAACCGTCATCCGACGTCAAGCAACGCTCTAAATCTAGACTCGCGACCAAAGCCTGGGACAACCCGAATGAATGACATCTTCACAATCGGAGAAAAGATTTCATCAAAATCAACTCCCTTTTTCGATTGAAACCAACCAATCTAGCCTTGAAAGGTGAACGGGTTACCATCTTTATGTTTCGCTTAAAACCCACCGTTTTTTCAAAGCTTTTCTATCTTTAGGAAGTTCCGGATCAAATGTATGATTATCATGCAAGGATTTAATCTCATCTTGCATAGCATCAAACCACCTTTTCTTCACTATTCATGGCCTCATCAAAACTTTCGGTTCTCCCCATCAGTCAAGGTACAAACTCGTTGGGAGAATAACGAGATGAAGGTACTTTCTCTCTAATATATCTTCGAGAGAACTCTAACGGAACATCAATAAGAATCGGTTTTGGCCAACCACATCATCTTCCTTTGGAGCATCAACAACTTCGTGCGGTCATTCCCGAACATGATCACTATCTTCGTTATCAACTTGATCTTCATTATTTTGAAGATTTTCTTCGGGTGCAATAGTCACGGAACCGGATCAACATCAACTAAGCTCTCATTGCTCGAGAATCAACAACTTCAAACTTTGTCAAAATCTTCAATTGTCTGGTCTTCAAAGAACACAACATCACGGCTTCTAACAAGTTTCTTCTCAACTGGATCATAGAAACGATAGCCAAATTCGTCTTGACCATAACCAATGAAGATACACTGCCTAGTTTTAACTTCCAAATTTTGACCTATCATCCTTGGAACATGCACAAGGCCTTACACCCGAAGACTCTCGGATGAGCATAAGAGACATCCTTATCAAACCAAACTCGTCGGGACATCACCATCCAAAGCAACGGTAGGAGATAAATTGATAACATAAGCGACGGTATTAAGTGCTTTTGCCCAAAATGAATGCAACTTAGTCCGAAAGCAAATATCTAACCCGCTCAACTAGAGTTCGTTCATCCTCGCTACTGAACCGTTTAAGCCGAGGAGTCTTTAGAGGGTTTTCGATGCCGAATACCTGCTTGTCTACAATAATTATCAAAGGGATCAATGTATTCACCACCCGTTGTACGAGCGGATGCATTTTAGTTTCTTCCTGTACGTCTCTCGCCCAAGGCACGAAAAGTCTTGAACACATCAAGTACTTGATCCTTGGACTTCAAAGGAAATACCCGAGTTTACGAGAATAATCATCAATAAAAGTCACAAAGTAAAGTGCACCACCACGAGAGCTTACTTTAAAGGACCACACAAATCGAATGTACCAACTCCAAAGTCATGCTTTCTTGAAGGTGAATGACTGCGAAAAGAAACTCTTTTCGTTCCGCTACAATGAACACATCTCTTTAACTTTGCTTGTTTCACTCAAAAGCAAATTCTTCTTAGCCAAGTTATCAATCCCCTTCTCGCTCGTATGACTCGGCCTTCTATGCCATGGTCGATGAAGTATCATTCTCTACCAAATTTACTGAGTCACCACAAATGGAGCCCTGAAATAAGTACAAGTCAGACATCTTGTAACCTCGAGCCACAACCATTGAACCTTTAAGAGGTTTCCACTGGCCACCACCAATGGTTTGATCATAACCATCATCATCAAGCTTTCCTACAGAAATTAAATTCAGCCGAAACATGCGGAGCATGCTGGCCGTTGTTAAGAACCAACCTCGAACCATTATTACTTTTCAAAATCGTACCCGATACCAAGTACCTCAACCTCGCTATCATTGCCCATTCGTAAATTTTCAAAATTACCGGAGTATAAGAAGAAAATAATTCCTTCTTTGGCGTGATATGAGAAGTGGCACTGAATCCACAAACCAGGTAGACTCATCACAAACAAGATTGATATCATTTTTACCACAAGCAACAAGAAGATCATTTTCAACAATAACTGTAACACGATTTTCATTATCGCCTTCTTTCTTTTGCTTTTTCTGGTCTCTCTTAAATTTGTTGCAATGTTTCTTGATGTGCCATTTCAAGTGACAATAGTCACATGTAAGATTCTTGTACATAGGTTCTTGACTTTCTCACTTTTACCTCTATCATTTTGACCTAAAAACTACTTCTCCCCTGTCTTCGGTGACCAAAACATCGGAGTGTGAAGTTGAAGAAGACGAAGCTTGAATCTTCTTCTTATCTTTCGTTCAAAACACCACTCTTAGCATATTCCATAGTTACACCATCGGCGGGAGCGAGAATTAGTCAAAGAAACTCTAAGGGTTTCCCGAAGTCGCAAAGTATTAAGAAGCCAAAGTCCACCGTATTTCTTCATCAAACTTGACACCCATTCCGAACCGGTGATCAAGGACACACGAAAATCATTGATATGATCGAAATAAGTTTAACCTTTTTTGTATCTAATATTCATCAATTGTTTCGAAGAACGACTTATTATTACCGGTTTTCGAAGCATAAAGTCTTTGGAGCTTTTCCACAAGCTTTTAGCATTTGTCTCATTCACAATATGATTTCGAACATTATCTTCAACCCATTGCCTGATATAGCCACAAACTTGTAAGTGCTCAAATTCTCACTCTTCATCTTTAATAGACTCGGGTTTCTTAGAAGCAAACACAGGTAAATGTAATTTCTTGACAAATAGAAGATCTTTCATCTTGCTTTTCCAAATATGATAATTACTGCCATTTAAACAAACCATCTTGCTCATATTTGCCTCCATCATTCAAATAGACGACAACACAACCAAATACGATCACAAGCTCTGATACCACTTTGTTGGGAAGAAACAAGCAATAACCAAATTGCACGACGAGGTAACAGCGGAAGAAATACCCAAGTCGAAACTTCCCACACTATTTGAACCAAGAGAAGACAATAAACACGAGCACAAATGGAAATCCGGGCAGCAGGCTATACCAACAATAAAATAGCAAAGCAAGCAAAAATAAATCGAATGGAAGAGACACCAAATTTACGTGGTAAAACCCCTTCAAGATGAAGAGGAAACATCCACAGGACCTCCGGCCCACAAAAGCTCCACTATAAACAACAAGAGTTGCAACAATGTTCTCCAAATGGCTACAATAACAAAGCCAAGCACGGAGTAACAATACATAAAAGATAGCACCAAAACTAGCGAAGAAAAGAGAGAAACCACCCCAAAAAACGAGCTACTGTTCGTACTCGAAAACTGGATATACAGACCTCAAAATCCGATCTCCACCGTTGAAATCGAAGAACCAGATGTTGAGAACCGCCAGTTCAAATTTCAGCATGATCCAACGGTTAATGAATTAGAAAACGCAATTTAAAGCGGACTCTGTGCAGAAAAATTTAGACGAAAATCGCTTTCTCATATGCGTTTTTCTCTCTGTGGCTATGCTATGAATTCACTCTTATGTTCTCAAAATAAGACCTAAATTGATCCTATATACAGAGGAAATTTTGGGCAAAAATTAGCTTGGTCCAAATTGGATTGGGTTTTATTAATCCTATTCCACATAGGAAGGGAAAACCCAAAAACCTAATTGGATTGGGTTTTATTAATCCAATTCCACATAGGAAGGGAAAACCCAAAAACCTAACAAGATAAACATATCTAGCTAGAACACAAAAAAGAAATCTAGCACAATTGTGCTGGAGTTTGAAGTTTTTAAAAGTGGAACTCCATCACACTATGTTGATGTTCAAAAACTCCCCATAGGTAATTTCGGCACAGTATGATGAAGTTTAGAACTTTTATAAGTGAAATTCTAGAACTGTATGATAAAATATAAAAAATTTATAAGTGAAACTCCAACACAATGTGATAAAACTTCAAATTTTTATATGTGAAACTCTAGTACACTGTGCTATTTGTTGTAACACATGAAGGACGTTTAATTTTAATGTTTTTCTAAACTAGATTGGATCTACCAAGGAATGAGAATACCAATTCAAAATTTCAGTAGGTTTTGCACTATTATAAAGAGATTCTACTAGTACAACACTGTATGTGGAGAGAATTGCGAAGAGCATTAAGAAATTTATGAGAAAAGTTTCCAAAGATTTCTTCTTTTTTTGTGGGACTCTTAGCATTTGAGCATATTAGCAAGCAGCCGTTTAGTATCTTAGGGTCGCTTGGTATGCGAGATAAGGTGCGATATCACAGAGTTAAGTTTGAGCTTCATTTTATACTCTGCTTGGTAGAAGGTATGGATAAATTAGTCTCAGGACTAAAATCCCAAGATTATAATCCCGGAATAAATTTAGCCCGCATACCAAACGACCCCTTAAGACTTCCACATCATGCACTGAACAATTGTCGATTTATAAAGTCTTTAGTGATGTTATTAGTAGGGGTGTTCATGGTTAGAAGTTACAGGTTCGATAGTCACGTAATCTTAACTCTATGCTCTTTGAGTAGAGGCAATTATTTACAAAAGTACCCAAGACTTTAGCAAACATGTCTTGACATTGGTGTTGCAAGGGCAAGAGGTGGTGTTTCCCTGATCATGTTTTGTTGCTAATTAAAAAGTTTGTATTTTATTTACTTAGAATTTCATCTACTCAATATATAACTAATAATAATTTAAATCTGTTTTGTGTAATTAGCAGATTAAAGATGAAATTTTAGTACTTTTAATTTTTTAAATATTTCTTTTCTCAATTAGATTGAAATTCAATAAGTTTCATTAGTAAAATATAATTAACTATATATTTCAAAGAAATATATATGTGTGCTACGTAAAGTAGCGTTATGAATTAACCTTAATGTGTGTTATTTTTAGCTGTCTAATTTCTCACAAAAATATAGAAAGGTAGTATCTGAATTCATTATATAGAAGCTTGGAAATCTTTTATAAATTTATTTAGCTATTACGCAGCGCGAAACACCGGTAAATTTACTAGTAATATATATTTAGCACGAGTATCATTATCAAGAAGTTCAAAAGAGTAGGAAAAAGAGAGCACCTTTTAGAATACTTTGCTATAAAGGTATATGAATCTGTGGTTTTTAGGAAATGGTTGCGGGGATGAAAATACGTACCAAATAGATTATCTTAGAACAAAAAAATCCCAATAGGAATCTTAATTATTTTTTTTGACAATGAGAAAAGGCTAAAAATAAGAAAAGGAAGTTCACGCGTAAATACCATTGACTCCCGGTCTCTGTACCACTACTTTTTTATGTCGACATATTTTATTGAAGACAAGAAATTAAAAGCATAGATTCTAAAAATCAGAAGTCAGCTGAATTAGCCAAAGTTATTTGACTAGAGCGGTCCATACCTAAACCAAACGGTCCTAAAAACCCAATAAATGGATTTTGACCCAAAACTTGGTTACTAATTAACTATAAATCCTATCATTTTTTATTTCTGATATACGCACTTTTGATTTGAGTAATGTTTGAGAAGACACCTTTTTTTTAAAAAAAAAAAAAAAAAAAAACTATAAATCCTGTGCCTGGGGTACGTATAGGTGTAGGGATCTAAGGCTCAGTTAGTTGGCTACCTGAACTCTCACCTTATTGGTGAGGGTTCAAACCCACATTGTAATTCTCTTCCTCTAACCCTATGTAATAAAAAATATTTTTTTTAAAAAAAAGAGGAAAGTATAGGTTAATTTAATTAGTCGTGCATTTTCATTGTTCGTTCCAAATTACTTTCAAGTTTAACAAACCCTTAAATCTATGTGCTTAGTAAAGGGTGGTTAAACTATCACCATTTATTAGAATGGTTGGATAAAGCTAATAAGTCTAATCTTGTTTGTATAATGTTGTTGGAATGCAAGTCTTGCAAGGAAACATTATTTTCGCTTTCATTGATTTGTTTACATAAGTGAGTTAAATAACCAGGCGGGCCATGATATTTATTATTATAAAAGATACAACAATTAAGACTAATGCCTATGCAACGGGCAGGAAAGTCCTAAAATTAAAATATTAGTGGTGAATGCAAACGCAGAATTATGCTACAAAAATTGTCACGTGGAGCTACCTTAGTTATTACTTGTCAGTGTATTTATTGAGTACAAATAAAGCAAGAGAAATTTAGAAAAATAAGGAAGCAGCTCTGTCATTCAGATAACAAGCAGAGGATGCTTGGCTTCAAATAAAAGGGGTTGTTTGGTTCATCGACTAAAGTAAAATATCTCAGAACTAAGTTTGAAATTAAATTTATATTTTGTTCGGTTAAAAGTATAACTAATCGCAAAATAAATTAAGCCCAAATTTAATTCTGAGATATCTCATCAAATTTGATGATATTTTATCCCATCTGAATGGTGAGATAAATTAATTCAAGAATTATAATCCCCGAGCTACAATCCCGAAATAAGTTAGCCCACAAACCAAACTACCCAATATATACTTTTCTTTTCAATTGAATGTCTGAATAATCCATTTTGTGAAAAATCCACATTTAAGCCACAGTACTAGGAAGTAGGAAATACTATTATTAACTCTTTTTGAATAGAATTCTGATACGGGTCAAGGGAGACATAGTAGTTTTGCAAGCAATAATTGCATAGTTGACTTGGATTAGTTATACTGGGTTAGGTTGCCAACAAGCAATAACCTTTGATTTCACGAAGAGATCTTTTTCCAAGAACAGATACTAGGAGAACAAAATGTAGTATAGGATGACGAATTGACGATGTATTGATCAATTTTCCAATATCAAACATTAAAAAAAAAAAACATAAGGTAGGGCACTAAAATCCAAAGATTTGTCAAAGAGTTATATCCCTAGGGCTAAGGTGCCTTGAGTGAAGCACTAAAGCAGCAGCAACAACAACAACATACCCAGTAAAATTCCACAATGTGAAATCCGTGGAGGGTAAAGTGTACGCAGACCTTACCCCTACCTTGGAAGAAAGAGAGGCTGTTTCCAAAATACCCTCGGCTCAACAGAAAGCATGGCAAAAAAAAGGTGAAACGGACGTTGAGTCTGACTTAACCCATAAGGTGAGAAGTACCTAAATTCATATGAAGAGACAAAAACTTATTCACTCAATCGATGTGAGACACTAAACATATTCAACAGCCGGCACTGTCCACTGCTAGTAGGACATCTGGAACGTGACAATATACTTTCAACGTTGAGATCACGAAACGAATACAAACATACTTTTGAAATGTAAAACATTCATAAACTAACAAACAAGCCGACTTTTGTTGAGCTCAGCTCTATTACTATTTAAGCTGAAAGGCGAACAAAAGCTCAGCTCAACTCGTTTCATAAAACGAGCCTGAGCTGAACTTTTGTTCACAAACAGCCCGACTCATTTACACCCCTAAACACAAATAAAAGAGTTGATGGGTTAGTAAATCTTTCTGCTGGTGAATCATAAGAGGTCATGCTCACCAGATTTTGGTTTATATTATACACAGCAATCAGAAATGTAACAGATTTCTCGATTCCTATCATGCATAGGTATCTTCATATTCAGACTCTTACTTCGATGCTTCCAACCCGAGCCAAACATCTGACGAGGCTGCATGTCACGGAACTGACCGAGGTGATGAAGTGTTCAGTTTATTTCATCCAATTCTACCCAGAAATGACTGCAAGAAATTTAGGTGTTAATGTTAAACTAGCAGTAAAAAGAGGGTATTGTGAAATACTCCATGAATCAGAAGCAGCAAAACTGTAGCCACATAAATGAAGTAATCACAAGGATGCCTCTGAGGAAAAGGAGGAAATACAAATGAATAAAAGAACGAAAAGCAGAATGAAATTGATGTAGTACTGCCTTGACTAGATTAGGAAACAGAGATCCCAAGGCATGCAATGTAGAAAAAAAACTATAACTTTAATTGGATCCTAAGACTACTTGTGAAATTCCAGAAGTAGCCAGCATGACGACGATTCACATAATGTCGTTGATCCAATGCCGCGAGTATTGCAAAGTATTTCCTACTGAAGAAAAGGGACTTAGTTTTGAGCAATGAACTTTCAACAGATGGACATATACTAATAAATGGGGACAAGATTCCAAAATGCTGGCATACTATTTAAGGGCATAAGGCTGATAAAATGTAATTTTAGTAAGAGCAATAGAGCAGCTTTTAGGTTCTAAACCTTGCGGGGTTTAGAAAGTTGAAACAGTGGGTTCAGGAAGACCAAGAAGCGCCACCTTCTCTATTTCTTCGTAAAGAGGAAGACCAAAGATCTTAAGGGGTTATGCAATGATTATTTAGTGATGCAAATTTATCCAGACATCAGAACTAATAAAACGACGATCACGGATAAAGATCCAAAAAGATCATCTTGTTGGAACACACTCCCTTGTCAGGTATCCAAAAGGTGTCACTTAGACAGTGAAAAGGGGGCCTAATACATCAACTACAGAAAGACCAATGAGTGAAAAAAGGTTTACCTTACAGTTTCAAAAAGAAAAGGTTTACCTTTGTTTTGGTTAGGGAAGTTCCATCTTTAGTCGTGCTTCCAAATCCAAACTTAGGCTTCTTCTCTGCGGGCTTTATTATCTGGAAAGAGCACATCAGTGTCTCATCCACACTCATCACAGCACCAGCATTGTCAAACTCTCCACAATAATTAGGGGCTGAGAATATCGTCACTAGTTGTCTGTCAGCGAAAAACTCGTACCCATCCTCCACGACCTATATTAAGTACGAATAACCCGTAGAATTTCAAAAACAAAATTCCGAAAAGGAAGGAAAAAAAACAACTGCTGGAAGTCGTAATAAGTTTAAACCTGGTGGGCACGGCAAATGAGATCAAGATCTTGCTTCTGAAGAAACTCGGTCACCTTATCTGGACCAAATGTGTAGGAAACACCTCTATCATTCATTCCCCATCCTTTCACATCCCTACTAGGATCTGACCATAAAAGATCACAAAGTAGTCCAGCTTCCGGAACATCAGTTGGTCGTTGGAGGTTCCTTATCTGATCGAGATGACGAAGTTCGGGGGAGAGTCCACCATGCATGCACAATATCTTTTCATCAACCAGAGCTGCCACAGGCAGGCAGTTAAAACAATCTGTGAATATCTTCCACAGACGAACATTGAACCTTCGTTTACACTCATCATAGAATCCATATATACGATTAACGGAAGCACATTCATGGTTTCCCCTCAAAAGGAAAAAGTTCTCAGGATACTTTATTTTATATGCAAACATAAGGCATATTGTTTCAAGACTCTGCTTCCCACGATCCACATAATCGCCCAAGAATAGGTAATTGGATCTTGGAGGAAATCCACTGTATTCAAATAGCCTCAGTAAATCAGAATACTGACCATGAATATCCCCTAGCCAAGTATGGCACCATGAAAAGAATTAGATAGGAAGTCATGTTTTATTCACCGATGATGTAATAGCAAAGAGAGAAATTGCAAGAATGTTTTAGCATATAAAATGAATGCACTTCAGATATAAAATTAACAAATAAATAAAGAATAAGAATATAAAACTGCATTGCCTTTCTCAATTTAGTTATTCATTTCTCACACAACAGTTACTCATTTTCAAAAGGAATGTAAGTTAATTATGGAAGATCTGTTTTAAAAGAGTAAATTATGACAATCAGCTTAAGCACTTTGATTAATTTAGGGACTGATGATTGGAAAAAAGGGGAGATTTTTTCTTCATCCGGGGGTTCATTCATTATGAACTAAAAAGTGGTTGGCTGATTAGTGAGGTCTTCGATCTCTCTCTCTCCATAATTGATATGGAAGTTGGAAAGAATCAACCACTCAAGGCTGACCTCAAAATGCCACTTGTTAGAAGGAAGTGCAGCTTGATTGGCAGGACGAAGATCCGGAACGAGTGCAGCTATCGAGTGCGTTTCGCCACTCCTTGTCACGGCTCAAAGGGGTTTTGAAGGTTGCTTGCAATGGTTTAGAACCTGAAGCCTAAGCTGTGTTCGGGGGGGGGGGAGTTATTGTCTATCGTTGGCCTCTATGGTAGAATCAGTCGGGGGACCTGAGAGGCGGTGGTTTACCCTGCGGCGGATGTCAGTGGTTCGAGTCCGCTTATCTCCAACTCGTGAACTTAGACATTGGTAAATTCAAGACACTTGATAGCACTTTGAACTCAACAATATATTAACCTAACAATTACTTAAATTGAACTCCACATATCATTTGCATGCCCATTTGGAGAGTACTGACATGCATTACATATCATTTGCATGCCCATTTGGAGAGTACTTACATGCATTAAAAAGAAAGCACAGTTTAACTAGGTAAGAGAAAGAACCAATACAGATAGTCTTTGAACAATTATTTTGAGATCAAGACTAGGTTTTGGCCAGAGAAAAAAACGGAGAGAAGTCAAGACTGTCTGATGCACTATAGTCTATACGTGCCTGCATACTATGGGTAATATGGAAGGAAAGGAAAGATCATCGTTGTTAAAGAACGGCAGTAGCTTCTCACACGCTCAAATCAAATGTCGGGACTAACTTAAGAGAGATTTATACAATCTATAGTCTATACGTGCCTGCATCCTATTGGTAATATGGAAGGAAAGGAATGATCATCGTTGTTAAGGAACGGCAGTTGCTTCTCACACGCTCAGATCAAATGTCTGGACTAACTTAAGAGAGATTTATACAATCTAGATAGAGTTTTTGAGTTTCTTCACACTCCACAGGAACTGTAGGACCTCTTTCATCTATTGTAATCTAAAACATTGTACGTATCAGCACTCACTTAGGTGCTAATTCAATAATACTTTAACAACTTAAACAACCCCCCCCCCCCCCACCACAAAAAAAAAAGATGAGGGATAAGGTATGACTTGCTTTGCTCAATTGGCAAAAACCCAGGAGAATTTAAAGTAAAAGAGAAATGCGGCTGCCACAAAATAGCATTTGATAAACCTTCGGATTACAAGGTAGAGGATGTTTTATTGATGGAAGTTAAGTAAATCAAGCAGTTTCTTGGCGAGCCTTTAACACTGGACTGGATCAGGTAGATAACGAGAAATAAGGACTATTCAAGATGCTCAAATAGGGAAAGGATCATAAATAAATTGGAGCGACAACTGTGTAAGAGAGAAACATGCCAAAGGCCAATTTCAGAGTTTCTAAAACTGGTATGGTTAATCTGAATGAAATAATCAGCCAGGTACAACTAAAATTCTGATTTTTAAATACTGTATCAAGACTAAGCATATACTGTGACACCCTGAGACTAATATGGATGAAAGCTAGCAATGCCTTTCAGACTAATCAAGAATGAAACTATCTCCAAATTGAGGATATTAAAGAACACATCTCAAATTCAAACATTAAAACTCATGCTCCTTAGCACTAATTTAAAGTAACAGAATGAACCCTAACTAATTCTACCAAAGCAGGTCTTAAACACCAGATCAGAACCAAATTCCTGTCTAACAAACAACAACTACGACTCAGTCCCAAAGAAGTTACACTCTGTTTGGATGGTTGTTATCCATCGTTTCATAATGTATTGTACTGTGCTGTATTGTATTGTACTGTGCTGTTTTGTAGATATAATGTTTGGATAGACTGTATCGTTTGCTGCTGTATAGTAACATTTTTTTTGTTTGGATTGACTGTGTCGTACTGTATTGTAACTGGTAAGTTTACGAAAATGCCCTAAACTATTGGAAATATTGAATTTATTAAGTTGTGCCAAATAATGCATTGTAAATTTATTAAATTGTTAAATTAATGCAAATTTTAACAAAATTAATGAAAACAGGTAATGGACAAAAAGAAATACATGTAATTCCGAAACAAGAGAAGAAACCTGAGCAATTAAAAATAGTACACTATAAAATCACAAAAGTTTTTTCACCAAAAAGTAGGACACAAAGACGAAGAAGGAAAAAGAAAGCAGTTGACGAGCTGGGAAAAGAAGAGAGACGTAGGGCAGAGCATTTGGATGGAGTTAGATAATATAGGGTAAAGGTAAAATAGGATTATGAAATATTAAGTAAGGATATAATTGGAAAAAGAAATTAGGTAACAATGGGATAACACCAAATCGGTTGTTACATAAAATAGGGCTTTTCATTGTTACGTAACGACGGAATTTAACAATATAATACGATACATTTTAAATAACAATCAAAACAAACATTGTACTTGTAGTAACGATACAATACAATACAATGGGTAACAACGTTCCAAACACAGTGTAAGGGTCGGCTATATTAATTCCCAATTCTTCATTTAAACTCATTTCATTCATGTAAAACAAACCAATATTTCTTTTTAAGGAAGTCCAAGAAAACATCAAAGACTGCATCTTTATATAGAATCAAAGCAACCCACTTTAAGAAATGCATCAATAAATTCAAACCCCACTTCAAAGAACTCAAATTCCATCAAAACACACTTTATTCAAGATAGAGAAAAATCAAAAGACTGCATATTTATATATAATAAAAGCAACACGCTTTAAGATATACATCAAGAAATTCAATCTCCACTTCAAAGAACTCAAATTCCATCAAAACACACTTTATCCAAGATAGTGAAAGATCAAAAGATAGCATATTTATACCAAATCAAAGCAACACACTTTAAGAAATGCATCAATAAATTCAAACAACTGCATATTTATATAAAATCAAAGCAACATACTTTAAGAAATGCATCAATAAACACTTCAAAGACTGCATCTTTATATGAAATAAAAGCAACCCACTTCAAGAAATGCATCAAGAAACTCAAACCCCACATCAAAGAACTCAAATTCCATTAAAACACACTTTATTTAAGATAGTGAAAGATCAAAAGATTGCATCTTTATACAAAATCAAAGCAACACGCTTTAAGAAATGCATCAGTAAATTCAAACAACTGCATATATTTATATAAAAAATTAAAGCAACCCACTTTAAGAACTGCATCAATAAATTCAAACAACTGCACATTTATATAAAATTAAAGCTACCCATCTTAAGAAATGCATCAGTAAATTCAAACAACTGCATCTTTATATAAAATCAAAGCAACCCATTTTAAGAAATGCATCAATAAATTCAAACAACTGCATATTTTTATATAAAAAATCAAAGCAACCCAATTTAAGAAATGCATCAATAAATCCAAACATTCAAAGACTGCATCTTTATATAAAATAAAAGCAACCCATTTCAAGAAATACATCAAGAAACTCAAACCCCACTTCAAAGAACTCAAAATTCCATTAAAAAACACTTAATTCAAGATTAGTGCAAAATCAAATTAAATCACTAAAAGGGGTTGTAGTAAATTACCACAGATCTTTATTGGTGCATCAAGCTCAAGAAGATTAGGTTGTTGCATGAAAATTTCCTTAGACTTAAGACAAAGATGTCTGATTTCAGACTCAGACAGTTGTACTTGTTTCCCTGGTCTATGTCTAACTTCAAGTAAACGGTTTATTATATCATCTAAAGCTAAAGTATCCATAACTCTCTTCTTCATATACTCTAAACAGATAAGAGAGAATGAAAGTTATACGATCAAAGCAAGAAAAACAAGAATGTTTTTACATTCAGTATTAAGTCCTTAAAAGATATAGAGACACGTGGACTTGATGAAATATTTCATTTCAAGTGTGATTCGAACATTATTATTATTATGGTGGAAAATTGAGGAGAATAAAGTGGAGTGGAATTGTGGATGGGCATATTATTATTACAGAAATGAAAAAGAAAAAAAGAAAGGGGGTGATAGAGAGAAAGGAATTCAAAAAGTCAACAGCCTGGGGAATTACAGTCTTATATTATAAGTCAAAAGCCGCAAGTTAAAAATTTTAATTTTTTAACTTTTGATTTATTTTTATTATTTTAATTTAAAAATAAGTGTTTAATTTTTTTTTTAATTTTATCTAAATACAAAAGGGTAGGTAAAAGTTATTTTAACTTAAAAATACCTAAAATAAGTTAATTCAAACACTCTTAAAGGTTGTGTGGGTGAAGGGGTTAGTGTTTGAAATATGAAAATGGATATTTTTATTTGTGAAAACATTGCGCCTCTTTCTGAGTGGGGAATGGACCCGAAAGAGTGAATAGATGCCTCACTTGAGAGAGGGACCTACCAATATAATATTATTATCTCCGTTCCATTTTATACGAGCGTATTTGATTGGGCACGAAATTTAAAATAGATATGAAGGTTTTTAAATTTTGTGATCCAAAATATGTCATAGATATTTTGTGATTATAAATTATTTCATTAAGGATAAAATGGTAAATTTGAAGTTAAATTATTACTAATTTAAAAAGATATTATTCTTTTTAGACTGACCAAAAGGGAAAGAGTGTCATATAAATTGGGACGGAGAGAGTACAAATTAATTTCTCTTTCCCGCTTAATACACAGACTGCCCTTTAAATTTGTAAGTAAATTCTAGTTAGACACTTGAAATAAGACTTGTTCCAATTGAGCACCTGAACACATAATAGTATTTCTTCTTTGAAAATTTTATTGTTTTGAATACAGAAACCATATTCTTAAATTTGCTTAATTACCCTCTGTTTATCTCTAAATTTAGACTAGATTGAGCTCCCAAAACTTGTACTAAGCCCTGAGAAATAAGAATGCGAAACAATCCATATTTATAGCTGGATTCAAAATAGAAACAATTAATTAGTGATGCTAACAAGACCATGAGATTAAGACCGAGTTTTGCTGGTTCTAACTTATAATCATTGCTTTTTGCTCAATTAAATTAAAATGTAAATCTAAATTAAATTCACTTTCATTAATTTTTGCTCAAATCATGTATATATGCATACAATAACAACAATCACGTCTCAATCTCAAACAAATCGAGATCGGCTATATGATAAAATTATGTATGCATATGTAAAAACAAAATGTAAATAAAATAACATTAACTCTAGATCCTGGATACCCTTTGAATCACAAAAGGTTTGTTACTTAAACTGATCGAGCACGTCTTCTATGGAAGACAACTGGTAGATATCTTCACTTAAATTCTCTACATCTTTTTCCATTGCTCGTGGGCGGCTATAGCGTGTCACTTCGCCCAACAACTTAGAATATTGTTTGTGTAATGGAATTTTTTCCTCCAAGGATTGAAAATGCTGCCAAAATTCATAATCATTCCCGAAATCGAACAACACATGTTCATCAGCCGCCAACCCATTTGCAGAATTGTTCTTTGTTGACACCATGAAGACTCTATATGTGTTCTTTTTGTGTCAGAATAGAGTTTTTTATTACATGTGGTTCTATATATATTGGGATATGAGTGTTAAGTTATTAGATTTTGTGTGATCTAACTTTAAATTTCATTCAATCAAAGACATTATGGCTAACTTCTGATTAAATAAACCTATATAGATAACTTAGACATTAATTCTAAAACTTTAGAAATGATCTAATGTCTATACTTTTCTTATGTGATCCTAAACATAATATATGTAATTTCATTTAATCAAAGTTGTTATGACTAACTTTTAATTAAATAAAATTGTGTGAATCACTACACTGTTGAATGAACTTTATATAATTTCATCTAAACAAAGTTGTTGTGGCTAACTCTTAATTAAATAAAATTATATGAATCACTAAACTATAATAAGTTTGACCATAATTTATAGCTAAGCATTAATCACGGGCCATCAAGAATCGGGAATGTTAATCTAAATTAAAATTCTATGACAACTCTATGTGCTCTATTTGTGTAAAAATGGAGTTTTTTCTATATATACTATTAGGATTGTGTTACCAAGAAGCCCAATAAATGAGTTTCCCCTTATGTCGAAGTCCGAAGGTCCGAAATGATAAGGGAAACAAGAATGCTAGTCTTAATTCTACTTGGGTAACTGTGGAACATGTGAAATTGTCAATCATTCATTATTTGTCTGTTTAAGTTATATTCGGCTTGCATCATGCTACTTTTGTTTTATTGTTTAGATAAGAACTCCAAGTAAAAATTGCTCTCCTTAGATTATTATCGGCTCAAAATTAATCTACTCCATAATTGCTCAATATTATTATAATCTTCAGAGCTTCTTTGCGATAACTTACCATTTCATACCTATTTTACCCTCATTATTTGGGTTGACAAGTTCAAGGAAGTCATAGTGGATGCACAATTTTTAAAGTATATTTTATTGATTTCAATCGGCAATGACATTATCAGTGGGCTCTCTCCTCTCTCTTCTCTCTCCTCTCTCTTCACCCAACGGTAACATCATCTGACCTGACCTCTTATTTTTCGACGGCCAACGACCACGGAGATCGCCCCGGTGTAAGTTGGCGACTCTCTCTCTCTCTCTCCTCTCCTCTCTCTCTCCTCCTCTCTCTCCCTATCCTTTTCTCCCACGGCTTAGTTTCTCTCTCTCTTCCTCTCCTCTCCTCCTTCTACTGCTTTCCACAACCACTGCAGACCCATACCACCATTCTAGGGTTTGGGTGGTTTCACTCCTCCCCATAGCCTTCTCTTTTCTTTTCCCCTTCTTTTTGGTTTTCTTTTGGTCCCGCATTACAGGTGGAAACCGAGCGAACGATCGCCGGTGAACGGAACTCGGCACGGGCGACCCGATGACGAGTGTTTTAGCGACGTGCGAAGCACTACTTAGCAACTATTTCAGGTTCTGTCCAGCCTGGAGTTGGTACCTCCGGCTATAGTTAGTTAATTTCTCTGGTGTTCCATCGTTTTAACGAAGTTATTCATGTATTTCTACTCCCTGTAGTTCTATTTTCTGTTTGTATAGTGTTGGCGCCACCTTAGCTCGACCTTTATTATAGTGGCTGCGGTGGATGATGGTAGAGTAAGGTCGTGTCCTCGGGGAGGGAGGAGGGGTGGGGAGGTAGGAAGAGGGTTAAGGGCGGAAAGGGAGCGACTAGGTGAGAATTGGGTCTGGAACATTGGCACCTGTGACGGGGGAAGTCTATAGAGTTGGCGAAGATTCTTGAGAAGAGGAAGATCAACATAACATGTGTCCAGGAGTCTAGATGGGTGGGAGATAGGGCTCGGGATGTAGATGCGTTTAAGTTGTGGTTTTCAGGAGGCCCAAAGGGCAAGAACAGAGTTGGCATTCTAGTTGATAGAGAGCTCCGTGATCTTGTGGTAGGGGTCAGGAGGGTGAGTGATAGGCTGATGACTATTAAGATAGTAGTTAGAGGGTATACTTTAAACGTGGTTAGTGCTTACGCACCGCGGGGGCCAAGCGGGAGATCAAAAGGTGATTCTGGGAGGATTTGGACGAGGTTGTGCGGGGTTTTCCGCACTCAGAAAAGCTTTTTCTTGGTGGTGATTTTAATGGTCACATCGGGACGTCGGCTAGGGGATACGATGATGTGCAGGGAGGCTTCGGGTTTGGGGATAGAAATGAGAGAGGTACGACACTGTTGGATTTCGTGAGAGCTTTCGATTTGGTGATAGCAAACTCTAGTTTTTAGAAGAGGGAAGAGCACTTGGTCACCTTTCAGGTACGAGGGCCAAGACCCAAATTGATTACTTACTCTCCCGTAAGTGCGATAGACGTTTATGCACGGACTGCAAGGTTATCCCGAGCGAGAATCTCACGACCCAACATAGGCTCTTGGTTATGGACCTGGAGATAAAAAGGAAAAAGAGAAAGAGGGTTGTATCGGGTCAGCCGAAGATTAGATGGGATGCTTTAAACAAGGACAATGCCCAAGAGCTGGGGGAGCAGTTGAGGGCGTTGGGAGCTTGGAGGAGTAGCGGGGATGTGAGTAGTATGTGGACTACGACGGCTGCTAACACCGGGGGAAGCGGCAAGAGAGGTGCTAGGGGTCTCGTGGGTTACTGCGCGTACACAAGGGGACTGGTGGTGGAACAGAGAGGTACAAGGTAAAGTGAAAGCTAAGAAAGCAGCGTATCTAAAGCTAGTAGAGAGCACAAACGAGAAAGAGAAGAGGACTAACAGGGAGTTGTATAAGAAGGCGAGGAAGGAGGCGAAGTTAGCGGTTACGGCGACTAAGACGGCTGCTTTTGGACGCTTGTATGAAGATTTGGGGGAAAAAGAGGGGGACAAGAAGTTGTAAAGGCTAGCCAGAGTGAGGGAGAGGAAGGCTCGGGACCTGGATCAAGTGAAGTGTATCAAAGACGAGGGAGGGGAAGTTTTTATGGAGGATGCCCTTATTAGACGAATATGGCAATCCTACTTTCATAAACTCCTGAACGGAGAGGGGGACCGGAACATCGTTTTAGGCGGTGGAGCTCTCGAGAGCGCGCAATTTTGGATCTTGCGGGCGGGTCAAGGTTGAAGAGGTCGAGGGGGTTATGCGGAAGATGAGCGGGGGAGGGCGGCGGCGGGCCCGGATGAAATACCGGTAGAATTTTGAAAGAATGTGGGTAGGGGAGGCTTGGAGTGGCTTATGCGGTTGTTGAATGTTATTTTTAGGAAGGCGGAGATGCCTGAAGAGTGGAGATGGAGCACCATGATCCCGTTATATAAAAACAAAGGGGATATTCAGAACTGCAACAACTATAGGGGTATCAAGCTGTTGAGCCATACGATGAAAGTTTGGGAGAGAGTGGTGAAAGCGAGGATGAGGAAGTTAGTTTCTATTTCGGAGAACCAGTTTGGATTCATGCCGGGGCGTTCGACTACAGAAGCCATTTACCTGGTGAGGAGGTTGGTGGAGCGGATAGGGATAAGAAAGGCGACTTGCACACGGTGTTTGTCGACCTTGAGAAGGCTTACGACAAAGTCCCAGCGAGTCTTTGTGGAGATGTCTGGAAGCTAGAGGTGTTCCTGTAGCATACATTAGAGCGATTAAGGACATGTATGATGGAGCCAAAACCCGGGTGAGGACGGTTGGAGGTGACTCGGAACACTTTCCAGTCACGATGGGCCTGCACCAGGGGTCCGCGCTTAGCCCATTTCTGTTTGCTGTGGTAATGGACGCTCTGACAAGCCACATTCAAGGAGAGGTATCGTGGTGCATGTTTTTTGTGGATGACATTGTGCTTATTGACGAGTCGCGGAGTGGTGTTAACGCGAAACTGGAGGTTTGGTGACACACTCTGGAGTCGAAGGGTTTCAAGTTGAGCAGGACTAAGACAGAGTACTTAGAGTGCAAGTTTAGTAATGGGAGTCCAGTAGAGGACGAGGAAGTGCGGGGATACTCGGTCATCCCGAAGAAAGAAAGTTTCAAGTACCTGGGGTCGATCATCCAAGGGACTGGCGAGATTGACGACGATGTCACACATCGTAATTGAGCGGGATGGATGAAATGGAAGCTCGCATCGGGGGTGTTGTATGATAAGAAGGTGCCGCCTATTCTAAAGGGAAAGTTCTACAAAGCGGTGGTTAGACGGGCTATGTTGTATGGGACGGAATGCTGGCCAGTTAAGAAAGCGCATGTCTAGAAGATGAAGGTAGGGCGAGATGGATGTGCGGGCATACCAGGAGAGATAGGATTCAGAATGAAGTGATTCGGGATAAGGTGGGTGTGGCCCCTGTGGTGGATAAGATGCGAGAAGGGAGGTTGAGGTGGTTCGGCCACGTGCGGCGGAGATGCGGCCCGATGCGCAGGAGGAGTGTGAGAGGATGGCGGTGGTGGGCACGAAGAGAGAGGAGGGGTAGGCCAAATAAGGCACAGGGAGAGGTGATTCGGAAGGACATGGCGTTACTCCAGCTTACCAAGGACATGACCGGTGATAGGAGGGGGTGGAGGTCGAGTATCAGGGTAGAGGGCTAGTGGGGGGCCGCGAGGTTTTCTTTCTCGTATTAGGAGTATTTTTATCTTGCTTCTATGTGTTGGTCTTGTCTATCTTTGCTATTTTATCATGATTTCGTTGCTCTTGCTATTTCTCATTTTCACATGGTTTTGATTTGCTTGTCCGTATCTGACTCTTTTCCCTTGTTTTCCTTGTTTTCTTTTGAGTAGTCTTTCGAAAATTGACCTCCTTACCTTCCAAGGTGGGGGTAAGATCTGCGTACACTTTACCCTCCTCAGACCCCACATTGTGGGATCCAACTGGGTATGTTGTTGTTTTTGTTGTTGTTATTTTATTGATTTCAATCATTAAATTACTTAGCAATAATTAGGAATAATACAGTAAACTTTTCATTCTATTACTAACTCCTTAATAGCCGAGCCAAGTCAATACATGACAAATAAAAAAGGACGGAGAGAGTATTACACATTAATGTTTTTTTTTTTTTGCTTAATACATAGACATGCCTTTAAACTTACCAGTAAATTCCATTTAGACACTTAAACTAAGACTTGTTCTAATTGAGCACCTGTACACATAATAAAGTGTTCCTATTAGACACATTATTATTATTTTTAAAACGTAGTATGTTCTCAAGCGCCTATTACGTAAATAAGTTAAATAGTTAAAAAGCACCTTAGGTAAGTGTGAACCATGTCAAATTGTGAATTATTATTTATCTGTTTAAGTTAGATTCGATTTGTATCATGCTACTCATCTTTTGTTGTTTAGATAAGAACTCCTATTAGAAATTGAGCAAAGGAAGACTCCGATGAAATAATCAGATAAAATGTCATAAAGCAGGAGGAGGTCAGTGTGCGACATTTAAGCTTATGTGTGAGAATTAAGAAACAAGACTTCCAAGAGTAGTCGTTGACCACTTATTTTTTCATTTTTTGGTTTTTCAAATCGTGTTTCGTATTCGTTTTGTGACCGGATTAATTCGATTCGCGGAAAGTTGCATTTTGGATAAAACTCGTGTTACTAAGCTCTTGTTTTGATGGTTTTTATCATTTTATATTGTATCACACAATATTATTTTAATGAATATAATATTTGCATAGATTGCATCATTTTTCATCGTTTCATAATGCAGGCACCAATTATTTGAAGAATAAATTATAATATTACAAATAAAAAATAGGAATAGAGCTATTATACGTCATAATAGGGTAGGTAAAGAGAAAAATAAGACTATTAAATAATAAAAATAAATGCAATATGAGAAAAAATAAGGTAGCAATGCGATTATGTTAAACTGGTCATTACACAAAATGATATTTTTATTGTTACATAACAACAAATTTGATAATACGATATAATACAATTAAATATAAATAAAAATAAATATCAAATTTAAAGTAACAAGACAATACAATACAGTAAGTAATAATCATTCAAACAAACTGTAAAAGCATGCAATTACATTCTTAAGGCTTAAACTCGAGACATCTAAGTAAACAAGGGCGGAGCCACATTGGCTCCAGGGGATTCATCTCTCGACGAAAAATTACAGTGTATTTTCAAAGTTAAAATTATTTTGTTATGTATATATAGTAGATGTTGAACCCCCTGACTTCTTCGTGTATTTACCTTTTAGAATTTTTGAACCCCCTGAATGAAAATTCTGGCTCTGCCACTGTAAGTAAAGATGAAAAAAAAAATGCTTATCATTCTACCACAACCTTTAATGATAATTTTTCTTTGTTCTTCTTTTGCTCCTTTTCTTTGTTCTCGATCTTCATCGGAGAAACTAAGTTCCTCCTATATATAATTAACTTTACATATTTATTGAGTAACAATTTCGTCATCGACAAGACATAGTCTTAGTAAACTCTGAGGCTGCTGGAGTCATTGTCAACCTTTGTTAAAAAAATTGTACGAAAGAAAATCTTCATTAGAGACAAGTAGGCAGTAGGTTAATTTTTAGGCGTCACAAGTCAAATCTTAACAAAAAAAGACTTCGCAGTAAAGTATGATAATTTGGTGGTATATGATGTAGTTATGGCAATATTATAGTACAAGAAAATATGATAGTGACCATTATGCTGTGTACAATAATGGATAACAAATTATTATGTGAAACTATTTTGTTTAAGGAATTTTATCTCTTGAGATACCTTTCATGTTATTGTTAGTATATGCATTATATTCCTATTCCGCATTTTATCTCGTATAAAATATAAATAGATCTCCATATAAGCTTTTCAATTATACATGTGTCATTTGCCAATACTTACAAGTTGATAGCATTGGTGGGCTTTCCCACACAATTATGTGAGTTCATTTTTACTGCCTCCTTTTCTGATATTCACTGTAATAGAAATTCTTTTTAAATAAGTTATATTGGTATTAATAAAAAAGTGTATTAATTATGTGGAGGATATATTAGTAATATAAGATTTTTATGCTGGAACCCCAACGTACGTAGTAACACAAAAGTTATACAAAAATTAAAATTTCTCATTCCTTAAACCAAACAATCCTTAAACTATAGCATTATCGTAGTATATAACAATTGAATTTTAATATTAGAATGCATAACGCTAGAATCATGCTACTGAATTCCTCAACATCTCAACTTTTGGACCATTTGATTACGGATCATACTACTAGAAATATTTTATCAAATTTTTATGTTAAGGATCTAAAGTGAAAAAAGGTATAAGAGTGAGCAGGACGAAAAAATATATTAGTTATTTCATCTTCTAATGCATATAATAATATATAGATTTCCTCATGACTTGTACATTTATTAATTATGTCGGTTTCTAAATTACAAATCAAACACCGTATTAATTTTATACATGAAATAACTTACCTCTGATTAACTACCGAACTTAATATTATTTATGCAAGATTTAATACATGAATAACTTGTCTCTACTAAACGACCCCTTATTATTTGAAAATGTTTTTTTTTTTTTTAAATTTGTGAAAACATGCTCTTCTACCAGGGTGGGGATGGACGCGTTAAACCATAACCCAACCTTCTTTAGAAATTTCTTTTTTCCAATACTGGAAACATATTGTTAAATTCACATAATTGGCTTAATTATTCTCTTTCTATCTTCTGAAGTTTAGACTAGATTGGGCTCCCAAAACCTTTAAGAAATGGTTTGGAGTCCATTGCAAATTTGTTTTCAGTTTTATGTCTTTTTTACAAGAAATTTTCATTTTTATATACAAAAGAGCTGAAAAGGCTATTTTCTTCTATTAAAATTGTAAGTTTAAAGAAGAGATCTCAATTCCTCCAAAACCTTTATTAAGCCCCGAGGAATAAGAATGTGCAAATAATCTAGTACATTGGTAACTCGATTCGAAACGGAAACAATTAATTAGTGATACTAACAAGAACATGAAATTATGACTCAGTTCTACGGGTTCAACTTATAATCATCAGTTTTTTTGCTTAAATTACGAATATATATGCATACAACAACAATCACGTCTCAATTCCAAACAAGTCGGGATTGGCTATATATATAACAAAATTATGTATACATATGCAAAAAATTAAAATGCAAATCTAAATTAAATTTACTTTCATTTTTTTTTGTTGCTCAAATCATTTATATATGCATACAGTAACAACAATCGCGTCTCAATCCCAAACAAATCGGGATCGACTATAATGAAATTATGTATACATATGCAAAAAAATTCAAATGTAAATCTAAATTAAAGTCACTTATATTTTTGCTCAAATCATGTATATGTGCATACAACAACAACCACGCCACGATCACAAACAAATGGGGATCGACTATATGGTAAAATTATGTATACATATGCAAAAACTTAAAATGTAAATCTAAATTAAATTCACTATCAGTATTTTTTACTCAAATCATGTTGTATACATATGCAAAAAATTAAAATGTAAATCTAAATTAAATTCCCTTTCATAATTTTTTCCTCAAATCATATATATATGCATACCGTGACAATAATCACATTTCAATTCCAAACAAGTCAGGGTCGGTTATATGATAAAATGATGTATACATATGCAAAAACTTAAAATGTAAATCTAAATAAAATTCACTTCTATTAATTTTTGCTCAAATCATATAGATATGCATAAAACAACAACAACAATCATGTCTCAATCCCAAACAAATCGGAATCGTCTATATGACAAAATTATGTATGCATATGCAAAAACAAAATGTAAATAAAATAACATTCACTTTGAAATCCGTTAACTCTAGATCCTGGATACCCCTCTAATCAAATAAGATCTTGTTGCTTAAACTGATTGAGCATGTCTTCTACAGAAGACAACTTGTAGACATCTTCACTTAAATCATCTGCATCTTTTCCCATTGTTTGTGAGCCGCTATAACGTGCCACTTCTCCCAACGACTTAGAATGTTGTTTGTGTGGAGGAAAATTCTCCAATGAGTGAAGATGCTCCCAAAATCCATAATCATTCCCGAAATCGAACAACACATTATCCTTAGCCGCCAACCTTTTATATTCTTTAGTTTCTGTTACATCACTAATCTTCAAAGAGTGAAAATTGTCAAGTGGCTGCAAATTCTGTGTACCCTTTTTAGCTTCTGTCACGTCACTAATCTTCAAGGACTGAAAATTATCTAGTGGATGCAAATACTTCGTACCCTTGTTAGATGAACTAATTGGGAACTCATTTGTAGAATTATTTTTGGTTGACGCCATGGCAACTCTATGTACCTTTTTTTTGTGTAAAATGAGTTTTTTATTACTCCGCTATGGTTCTATATATACTACTAGGATTAATTGTGTTACCAAGAAGCCTAATAAATGAGTTTCTGTTTATGCCGAAGGTCCGAAATGGTAGGGGAAACAAAAATCCTAGTCTTAATTCTATTTGGGTAAGTGTGAAACATGTGAAATGGTCAATCATTAATTATTTGTCTGTTTAAGTTATATTCGATTTGCATCATGCTACTCTTGTTTTGTTGTTTAGCTAAGAACTCCAAGTAGAAATTGCTCTCCTTAAATTATTATTGGCTCAAAATTAATCTACTCCATACTACCCAATATTATTATAATCTCCAGAGCTTCTCTGCATGGTGGATCAAAGGAATCAATGCTTTGAATTGCATCTAGAAGTCTCTGACACTTGAAGTAGAAAGATCTGTAATAGAAACAGTCATAAATTGCAATAGATAATATTATGTAAGTAACACAAAAGTTTATACAAAGATTAAACTTTCTTATTCCTTAAACCAAACAATTCTTAAATTATATTATTGCATAACAATTGAATTTTAATTTACTTATAACTACATATTTGAATGCATACCGCTAGAATCATACTTATTGCTCAACATCTTAAGTCTTGGACCATTTGATTAAGAATTTTTTGTAGAAAAGTTAGATATATGTTTGTCATCTTTTTGAGTCGAGAATCTAAAGCGATAAAAGATACAGGAGTCCTACAGGACGAACCAATTAATTAAATCCAATTTCAATATTGAAATCGTAGATTGCATGAATTCATACAAAGATATAAATCACATTACGAAGAAGTAAATTAGTACTAATTGGTTTACATATCAACATGTCAACGTAATAATAAATTCAAGAAAAAATAGGAATTAATATGGCAGCTGATTTCTTCTTTACACCTCTTAGCTACTTCTAGCGTGATAGCCAAATATCTTATTAGAATTTATTGCACTTATAAAAATTCATTTCTTATTTGCATTGTGTAAAGTTAGTAATATTTAATTAAATACCTTTTAAAATTTACAAATTCAAAAAATATGAAATCATATTAAATTATTGACACAACATTTGTTTCATAAGATATTTTTAAAATAATATACTCCTCAAAATCAAGTGAAATACATGTGCAACAACACATGAATAGTTTTTACTAAGAGTGATAAGTAAAATAAAAATAAAAAGTTTATAAATTTTGGGTAGATAAGCTATCATTTTACTGGTAAGAACTCACTCTGATCCGATATATATGTATCTATTTAATGGATGCATGATATATGTCTAAACTCACACTCTAATTTATTAATATGCATTCAATTTTTTTTTTTAATTTAATCATGATAAAATAGTATAATTTGATATATTTACCAGAGTGCTGGGATTTGTTTTACCATTGCCTCACCCCTTTTCATCCTATGTGTAATTGGTTAGTTTTTTTTTTTCTTTTTCTTTTTTTCCTGTTTTACTAGAAAAGTAAGTTATCAATAAATAAAAATAAAAGAAGCTACACCAATAACTAGTTGACCTATTCATAGTTGTACTATTATTACAACACTTAAACTCTGTGCATCTCAGACTGCAGTTTAAGTTACTGATTCACGTGCTTTTCACATAGGGCAAGAACACAAAAGTAGACATAAAATTCCATTCTCTTTACTGATTAATCAAAAAGCAAAGATCAGAAGAGATGGGAAGTAGGAATAGAGGTGATGTAAATTACAGAAATCCATGTCTGACAATGCATCAGCCTTGGGCTTCTTTGCTTGTTTATGGTATTAAACGCATTGAAGGAAGATCTTGGCCTTCCCCTATTAGAGGTAACTTTTTTTTAAAAAAAATTTATGAGTTCAATTTTGTTGTTATTTTGTAGTGAATTAGGTACCCTTTTGTTAATTCTTGAGTTCCTTTTGTTTTTTTTTTCCTTTCTGTTTCTTGGTTTTTCACTATGCATGAGAGGGGAGTGGGGTTGTAAAGTTGTAAACTTTATCCAATTGTCTAGTAGACTAGTTGAATTAGGTACCCTTTTGTTAATTCTTGAGTTTCCTTTTTATTTAATTGTTTTTATTGCTTGCTTGTTCACTATGCAGAAGAAGCTTTGGGAGGGAGGCGTGGGGGGGGGGGGGGGGTGTTAAAAGTTGTAAGCTTTATAACAGCTTTACTGTTTGCTTCTTTGTTAGCCTAAACTGGGAAAGATGCAGTTTTTATCTGGTTCATCACTGATATCAGTAAAAGCTACAGTACAATTTTTTGCCTAAATTTAGTAAAATCACCCTTTGGGAAGTAAATTTTTGATTGTGATGATGTGTAAAATCCCTTGCTTTGTGGCTAGAAATCTAATGGTATAGAAGATTTTTTTTTTTTGTGTGATTTCATATTGTTTATATCAAGTATACAGGGTATAACATATTTACCTTTTTTATGCCATAAGGAATCAATGCGCTTTTAAAAGACTCTCTGTGACTAACCAAAAAAAGAATGTAGAGTAGGATAGGCATGAAATATTCCTAAAACTAGAGCTTGTACATGAAGTTTTAGCTTCATAGTTATCTACTCCTCCTATGTCACCTTTCCATATTTAAAAAAACAATTTAACTAATTTGCAACCACACAAGTATCTAAGACTTGCTTTGCACCACAAATTTCAAAAGTCTTCATTTTTTTCTTAAACTCTGTGCCTAGTTAAATGGTACCACATAAATTGGGACAGAGGGAGTAATATCTGTCATGCTTCTTTTGATAAGGTATAGATAATTTCATTAGGCTAGTACCAAGAAGGTACTGTAAGACAGAACAGAAATAGAATTACACTAACTCCATTACAACTTTGCATCTAATATGTATCACAAGTAGGACTTAGAAGTACTTTCGTCTTGGGTACCGGTTGATTTCTGTGGCTACATCTACCCACATAAGTCGAGTTTAGAAGAGAGGTGAGGCATTTGTTGGTTTACGTTGTCGTTCAGCTTATAAATGTTAGAAAGGACTAGTTGTTCTGAAGACAGTAGGTCTTTACGCTGTATTTTCCCTTTGTATAATCGGGGTGATTTGGAAAGAGAGAAACAATAGATGATTAGAAGATTGAAACATTTCTGCAACTATAGAACTTACATCTCCATCTTTTGTATTATTGGAGTAAATTAATGTTCTACACAAAATGGACGAATGTTAGAAGTTTGTTCCCTGCATAGCTAGACGATGCTTTGGTTTCTGTATATATCCATGTAATGTGCACAATCTTGGTAATTTTGTTATAAAAATACCTTACCTTTTCTCAACAAAGACAAAAGAAGAATTGTAATAAAACCATAAAGATGTAAGATTTGCACTCCGGGCTCCCGTCCTCCTCCATCCCCTTAATGTCACACGGACCTTCTCATAATTGTCCTTGTCCATATACAGCCCATAAAATGAGATCAACATTCTCTTTTGTTCTTCATGCTTTTACTCTTTTAAGGCATTCTCTTTTGTTCTTCATGCTTTTACTCTCTAAAGCACCATCGACATGGCTGCAAAATTTCCAATCTCTAACCCTGCCATGTGGACCGCCATAGTCTCAGCCTTTTGTTAAAAGTCCTTGGTAATTTTTGGTAGGTGGATCTTATAATTGGAACTATTTGTTGTGGACTATTCTAAGTAGAGAATGGCTAAACATCCTAGTTCTCCAGAGTGATTTTGCTGACACATTACCCTTCAATGGTTTGGATGTCAGTGCTATACATGCATCTTCTCATCCTTTGGGCAAGAGCTAACCTCCCAACCTGCTTTATTGCAACTCCACAGAACTCATACAACTGAAAAACTTGTTCTATCTTTTCGTTTTTTTTTTTTTTTTTTTTGGTTGTAAGTCGAATATCACTTCATTATTTCATCAAGGTGATTTCCAAAATATATGTGCAACGCGGTAGTGTTGGAACGAGATATATCTTTTAGTTCTCTGTGCATCAGCTGAATCAGGAAAGTTCTATTGACTGGAAGTTTTGCCACTTCTTCAAATGCTTTCCTAATTTCAGTTGTCATCATCCTCCCATTAAATGAAGTCCAATGATCACAGTATACATATTTGATTATGATGCGGCCATACAGTAGGATTAAGCTAAGTCGCTCGGACTCGGGTGTGGATAAATATTAGATCCTTCATGATCAAAATTTAAGATTCGAGAATACAGATCCAGGTACGGATACATGTGGGGGCATCCAGCTTTATCTAAAAATAGAGCTATAAAAATATGCCTAAGTTATGAGACATTATGTGGAAAAATTACATGTAGCTTGTAGAGTGCAATAACTCAATGTTTAATTTTCAAGTTGTAGGTAGCCATAATCTACAGTAGCTGCTGTCTTTGAGAAATCAAAATTCCAAATCTTATCTCTAATATCTGCTTAGTTTGTGGTCAAAGTGCCCAATTTTGATTGGCCTGATCCTGTACGATCCCACAGCCATACTAGTGTCATGTCGACACCGGTGCGGCACCACAAATGAAGAGTCCCCACAACTTAAGGATTAAGTCAATAGGCAATTTTAGAGAAAGTCACCAGGAGACTTAACGGAGAATAAAAGTGAGAGAGAATATGTTGTCTAGGCATTAGAACCACCTGCGCCCAATGGGACGGATGAGGGACATTTTTGACTAGTAAAGGCTCTTGCTTCAGAGGGTCAAGAGTCGAGCAACTTTTAACGTGCAGTGCATGGCTAAAAGTAGGTGAGATGAAAGCCAAAAGTATCTGCTCAATCACTGAAGCTAGTGGTAGTGTATAGGTTGCATAGCCACGTCTAGCCTTACTTGCTTCACATTTTAATATTCAAACGGATGTATTCCTAACGGTGGGGTATTCTTGGGACACATGACCTATATATATATATATATATATATATATATATATATATATATATATATATATATATATATATATTCTCGGAAATATGAATTGAAGTTTTACTAAGGTTCTATGTAAAACGCAATGTGTTGATTGCTTGTGAGAATTTCACACTACACTACGCCCATTGAAAATTTTATTTTCCTTGAAAAGCCACCAATAGTTCTATCATATTTTCATTTTCCCAAAGAAAAGGGAAGAAATGTCCGAGGAAATCAAAATATATTTAGTAGTGGGCAGCAGTTATTTAGATTCAGCAACGAAATCCTATTTTATGACCTACATCTAAGTTGTTGTTCACCAAAAATTTCACTCTCTAATTCGAGAATGCATGGATTGAACCATTTTTCATTTTGATAATCCTATTTCATGACCTACATTCAAGTAATCGTTTGCCAGCGATTTTCCGTCTAATTCAAGAATAAATGAAAAGTCACCTTTTCCTTTCAGATTCACGAAATCTTTTTGATCTTGCCAAATATGTAGATCAAAATAAAGGGATTAGGATTCTGTTTTCCTTAATTTCCTCCATTGCTCTCTCTTTTAATGATCGTGTTCACTCCAATTTAGTTTCAGCACGCAGTACTACAAGAGGGTATCTCTACTATCCCTTTCTCACTTACTTGTACGATTAATCTTACAATTTCCTGTTTCTTATTGGAATTCATTTCCTGATCAACTAATTATAATGTTTTTCTTAACTAATTATAATGTTTTTCTTTCTTTCATGAAGGTCGACTTTGGATTCATGCTGCTAGTAAGATCCCAGAACCAGAAACTATCAAAGCAATGGAGGACTTCTACCGGGAAATCTATGCAGTGAATGGCATAACGGATCTCAAGTTTCCCGAGCATTATCCAACCTCAAGACTTCTAGGTGACTAATTCCTTGCAACATAATTTTGCAAGATAATTAATTCTTTTCCTCTGGTTTGCAACTAAAATTACTTTGAGTGGAACAAAAAGTTGGATAAGATTCCTATACTTAAGATATCTTATTTTCTTAAACAGACCATTGAAGTGCAGGTCAATATCCTATTTAGAACTCATGCTTGAGGGGTACAAACATAATGACAACTTATTTTATGGCTGACATGATTCTGGCAATTAGTTCCAGTTTTTAACTTACTCATCATTGGGGTGTCGTTATGTACTTCATTCCGCCTTAGAAGCTTCTCTTTGATATCCGGTGCTAATTTTTGTCGGATATAATATGGGAATTTTCTTTTTCTTTTCCACAATTGATAGTTATGAACCATGTGGTATCTAGTCACCCTCATTAAATGCATTTGCATGGTTTTTTCTTTCTTATGTCGTACTAAGTTCACCAATTTTAGTCAGATAAATCTGAAATTGGCAGAGACATGTTTCTGTCCAGATTTTTGCATCTGCATTTTGAGTTTAGTTGAGATCACTTTTATGTTTTCTTTAATGTTGAGATTACTTGTACTTGATTTTCATTCGAAAATCTTTTAAAACTTTTCGTTTGTACAGGTTGTGTTGAAGTAGTTGGATGTGTCACATGTGACGAGCTAGTCAACTGGGATCAGATTCCAGAAGGGGTGAGCTTCAAGTCCCTTATTTCATATGCATTGATGCAGTTTATTTCTCAGTACCAGATTCTCAAGAAATTGATGTAGTTTATTTCTCAAGTATTTCGGTGTTGTTGTTTGATATATGTTCTTATTTTATTTTGATGCTTTTTGCTTGCAGGTGAGGCTAGAGGGGCAAACAAAGTTTTGCTGGCTTTGTGAGCAGCCACAGGTACTTTGGTTATTTGGGAGGCATTATCTTTTATCTTCGTATTATCTCCCGCAAAAGAATTATTATTTTCCTTTTAAATCATGCAGAAACTTATCATACCATTTGAGATGCGAGGCTTCCAAGGTGTTTATAACTTAGAAAGAAAGGTATTAAGATTTGAGAAACTTTATTGTCTTTCCCCGTTATATATGCTTTTAGACACATTTCCAATTGAAGCTGATCCTCATTTAAGCTCATTTTATTGTTATGTTGCATCTCTAACTTTCCCATTTGAATTTGTTCTCTAGATATATGAAGCTGCAATCCGAGGTATTTCTCCAGTTGCGCCCCCACTCCCTGTAAAATTTCCCCTTCCAAATCCACGAGATCTGTTCTCTTTGAAACCAGGATCCCTTGCTTCTTCCCTAAGTAGCTCCAGTACATCTGAGGTAAACCGATCTGAAAATCTTGTTGCTGCAATAGCTGGTGCTCGAGCAGCTGCCACACAGTTTTCTAAGAATGGCAATTCTCAGTCCAACACAGTCGAGGTAGGAGATGAACATACTTTCTCAAGGACAAGAAATCAATCTAGGAGACTTCAATGACGATTGAGCTGCAAGAGAGCTTGTCAAATAACTTCTTACTGAATAAATGTTCGATAATAATTATGCACTTTTGGGGGGTTTGGTTATTTAGTTAGGGCTTTGCTGTTGTGATTTTAATTTCATTTTGAAATTATGATGTGTAAACTGCTAGTCAAGTTGCTCGTGTATCATATTGAGTTTGTGTAAAACTGCTAGCCAAATTCTCATGTCATGTGTATCATGTTCCTTTCTGCTTCTGATCTCCTTAGGAGTATCATGTGCAAGTTATGAGAAATGAAAATGCAAGTAGCTTCCAGTTTCTTTGAGTGACATGCAATTTCACCTGTGCTATCGTAGCGGCACTCATTTTTAAGTTTTAATCACATGCTAAAATTCACATAGTGCATGAATTTTTTGGAAACAAAGGTTTCTTCCTTTGATGAATCTCTTCTTTTGAATGCATTTCCATAAAACTTGCAAGAGTGAAATCACTGATAATTGGTGAGAGTTATTTTCTAAAGGGCAATTCTGCGAATTGCCCTTCTCTTGGGGTGGTCTTTAAATTTTGCCCCTCATATTTGAAATCTTTAAATTTTGCCGCCCCTTCGCTAAAACTCTGTGGGTTCCAGGGTTCGAACTCCTACACGGTCAAAATTTTAAAAAAAATTCGCAAGGCGAGTTTAAATTTCGCTTATGCCCCCACCCATACACTTGTGAAGGAATTACCAAAGTTATCTTAGGATCACGCATGTCTTATGCCTTGTATGGGCGGACTCGGCATAAGTATGCGGGTCCGTAACTTTGATAATTCCTTCACAAGTTTATCTTTGGGTTCGGCATAAAAGTTTGCCCATTAAAAGTATGCCCCCCTTTTACGGCATAAACTTATTAAGGAATTATCAAAGTTATGTCTTGGGATCAAGACATACTTATGCCTTATGGGCAGAACTTGGCATAAGTATGCTTAGGGTCCGCATAATTTTGGTAATTCCTTCAGTTTCTTACGGTCCGGCATAAAAGTTTGACCATTAAAAGTATGCCCCCACCGGCATAAACTTGTTAAGGAATTACCAAAGTTATACTGGACCGCATACTTATGCTTAAATCGCCCGATAAGGTATGGTATCTGGTCCGGCATAAATTTGGTAATTCATAACAAGTGTATCTTGGTCCGCATACACGCGACCCAAATTTTACCTTGCAATTTTTTTTTTAATTTATGCTTGAGCGAGAGGCTTCGAACTCAAAACCTCATGATTTTTTGCTCGAACGCTCGAGTTGCAATGCGAAGGGCAAAAATTAAAGACCAAATAATATGAGGGTAATTTAAAGGCTAAATATGAGGGGCAAAATTTAAAGAACACCCAAAAGAAGGGCAATCCGCGCAAAAAAATGTTTTTTAAACACGTGCTGCTCTCATAACCATAGTCTTTGTTTTGTTCTGTTTTTTAATAAGTATCTATAGTCAATATTGAGCTATCAAAGGAAAAGTCATACTACTGGTCTCTGGCCACAACTTTGAAATTTTAGTAACAACAAAATCATTGTGGATAACTATGGGTTGGTGCATTGATATTTCAAAGTTTAGTCAGTATTTCTTAATATATACCAAGAATGCCCTACGATTTCTTAAGCTCTAGTTATTTTCTCAATAATTATCATAGGAAACTTTTCTTTTGAGTTTTCTCAATAAAGCTCTACTATAGTCTTTGTGCAGACAAAATTTTCTCAAACTGGTGTTTACACCAAGTATATGGAGGTAAGGGATGCGTCTTGAATATAAACTTTTATGCGTCTTGAATATAAACTTTTATCACTTACCATGGTTAAGTGGTGCGTACTCTCACTTAAATTGTGACTCATATGGTTAAATTGCATGGTAATTTGGTGTAAACTCTGGTTGTGAATAAGTATTTTCCGTCCTTACGCCTAATGGTTCTCACATCCATATAATGCTTCCCTAATATGAGGAAACAAAATATCACACACATTTCATGTTCCTGTAAAGGCAAGAAACTATAAAAAAAAAGATCACACTGAACTTAGTTTAACAAACACAATAGCATTGCAAAGATGTACACCTCCAAATGCTTGCTAGTCATGTCCCTTGGACTAATGGTCCTTACCACCTTTTCATTTGCTGATCAACACTACCAACATACCAAACATGAGCTTAATTCTGTCACTAATCAGCCAAACAGGAAAGATCACATAGCCATGGAACCAGCACCACCAGACTTTGAGCAAGAAGAGCATGATATGCAGCATATGAATGACAACATTGCCATGGAACCAGCACCAAACTTGCAAGAAGGTCAGAAGCAACATGAGCATGAGTCACACTGGATTTCATACCTAAAACATAAGCTCCTGAACTTGGAGGATGTCTAATCATGTAATAATAATATGTTTGGATGGTTAAATAAAATCATTTTTGGTCCTAATAAAAGACCAAATTGCTGTAATGAAAAAATACATTTATTTGGAAAGCTAATGGAAAATGACCTTGAACTATTACCTTGTACCATGTTCTACCAATTATCCATGAGAGTCGAGACATTTGCTTCCTTTTTTTATTTTGTTGATGAGGTGTTCTTTAGGCTAACTTGTTATGCGCCTCAAGTATTATATGATACCTGTTACCTCCCATCAACACACTTGGAGGTAGCACTGGCCACCGAGACATTTAGCATTTCTTGACCATCCTTTTTTAATTAACTCCGCCTTTGGGTGGCGAGGGGTTTGACCTGGACCCCTACCTTGAAAATTAATTTCGTGACCATCTTGAAGACTCGAGCTAGTATCGTCGACTATACCGAAATGGCCTAAATCTGCAATGAAAGGCTACCTCTTTTCACTAATTACACACCATATTGAGCACCAAATTTACATGTTTGCGCTGCTCCATTCTCTAAATGATTGAGACATTTTCGACACTTGCTAATAACCATAAATGTAATGGACTAGATCACCTACCCCTATACCAAAATCTTCACTTAGAGGGGCCATGTCCATGGCATTTCATGTGATAAACATAATCATTGCTGCAACAAATTAAAAGCTGGATATTAAATTGATGAGAGCTAGTGGGGGCTACCTCACCTAAAATTCTTTTTTTCCAAATTTATAATCCAGATAGCTCTGTCGGTGGCTTCTAAAGGATAAGTAATTGAAAATCCAGCTAGATATATGTATATTTTACTGTTTTGCTCCGTATTAGGCTTTCATAAGTAATCTTAGATCATGTCGAAGTAAAACTATCTTTTTGTTTTTTTTTTAACTGTCATGTAAGATCTAGATATGACATCAATTTAGGGAAAATGGATCAAAAATATCCCATTACTTTATTTTAATGACTAAGATTATCCTTCGTTACAATTTTGGGTCATTTATAACTCTGCCGTTATGAAAGTTAACAAATATATCCTTCATTTGTATTCAAATAACTAGATTACACAAAAAATAACCGAGTTCAATATTTGGCCGCCCCGACCCACCTCCTAAAATAACCCATTCTTCTTTATCTGATAATGTCAAAACAGAGCATAAATAAATGAACGCCGGAAAAGGTGAGACTCGCCGGAGAAAAACCAAAATGGTGCAAAATTAGAACCACAAAATAGCCAGCAGTCCGGAATCCATGGAGCTTGCCGGAGAATACTGCAAATGTTCGTGTTGTGATCAAATTGTCGGACTTTGTAGTAGCGATAACAGGTAGTGAAGATGTGGCGGCAGCCGTCGGTGGTGGTGGGAAAGGGAATGGGAGAAGTGGTTGGTCGGAGATGGAGCTTGGGAGGCGGGTCGAGACGGATAAAATATAAGAGTGGGTTATTTTTTGTGAAATCGGATTATTTGAATTAATTTGGGGATTTCTGTCAAAGAAAGGATATATGGTTAACTTTCATAATGGAAGGGGCATAAATGGCCCAAAATTGTATCTTTTAAGAATGTTCTCCATTTAGGCTTGTCAGTTATTTTCTTATTCTAGGGTTTTGGCATTGTCATAAAAGAAAATCACAATGAAACAGCCGGAGCACATGGATATCCTTGAATAACATGCTTTGCCTAGCTAAAAACGAAATCCCATGCTTTACCTAACTCAAAATTTCATCTTTATGATTGTTTTTGTTGCTGGGTTTCATAGAAATAATGTCAAAAAATTATTTATTTATCAAGGTTAATGATATTTTTAACTTTCTGTCCCGTTCTTCTTTTTTTTTTTTTTCTTGAAAGTAATTGACGAATTTAAATTGTCTTAAATAAATGATGGAATTGCTTGAGAGTGGGATCCGGATCCACTTGGCGAAATACAAATGGAATCTCACACAAGTATTGTCTGCCACGTGCTAGTTGTGGCTCGTAGAAAATAAAATTTCTCCTTTTCCCTTAATTTATTAGGTAAAGAGGACTCCTGTTTTCCTACTGATAAAGGCAGAAGATTGTGTGTTATGTGTCCATTACTATGCCATACGTACTGGTTATGACAATTCAAACATATTATGATCTTGGTTGTTGGATATTCAACAATATTTATCGATAATTTTCTGCGAATCACGTTATATTCAATAATTTTATTATAAAAACTTTGGCTAAAGTGATCACATGACACATGTAGAATCTGACAAGAACATTGTACTAAGTCACTAAAACAATTTTTGTTAGCAAAATATTTTTGTGTCTCTGAAGTCATACTACCTACTGCCCATTTCGTTATTCTTTTCAAGCCACAAAAGTAGATTATGAAGAAGAAAAATCTATATCGTGCGGAAAAGACACGGTGATGTTGACCACTTTCTTGAAAACATAAAAAGGAAATCAAGAGTATTATATTCTTGAAAGTTGACGTTGACTGCTTTTGCTGTACTACTACTAGTATAATCCAACTTCATGAGTCAGATTTCTGCTACAAATAATCCCAGGATCTCTTAAGTGGATTGTGATTAGTAGCCAAATATCATAACAAAATGACAAAGGCCTTCTTGATTGTAGTAATTACTATAGTCATCACTGCTTGCTTTTCTTCCTCAGTTTCTGCCTATGATCTTGACCCTCTTCAGGATCTATGCGTTGCAGTTCAAGATTCCAACCATTCTGGTAACTCACTCATCGATCTTTAATTTTCTTTTCCCTTTTCTAAATAATGACTTCAGCAATTTCTCTTTAGTATTTAACTTATATACACTAATCACCTCAAAAACATACAGGAATTAGTTACAAAGTCTGTCATTAACCTTTCACTAAATAGACCGTAGCTGGTAGGATTTTTTGATAATCGTTAAATAGCAACAGAGCATGATCCAGAACTTGAAGCTTTATGAGTTCAACCTCTAAGGTTTTTAGCATTGAACCTATTATATTCTAAAGTTATGAGTTCACATCTACTATTTGTTGCAACTTTAGTGGATTTTTCACACAAATTTAGGCTCTCCGTCGAAATTACTGGTTTCAAATGAACCCGGTAATATCAAGCTACATCTGTTCCTGATTAGCAACGGTTTTTTGTTGTTTAGCTATAGAAGTTGTTCATTGCCATTTCCTTTTATTTTTCCTATTTCCACTGTTACCAATTAATGTTTGTCATTGAGATTTACCTGTAATTACATTATGTGTGATCTGATTGTATAAATAGTTTTTCACATTGAACTGAGATTCTTCTCTAAATTGTTTGATTCAAAGCTAAATCTATGTCTAAGTTATGTTCCTAATCTTGTTCTGTTCCAATCATGTGCAGTATTTGTGAATGGAAAGTTCTGCAAAGACCCAAAGCTAGCCACTGCAAATGATTTTTTTGCTTCAGGTTTCAATGAAAGTGGAAGGCCAACACCAACAAATCTTGGCTTTGCTGTGAATATATTAAATGTAGCTCGAATGCCAGGGCTCAACACTCTTGGTATTTCCATTGTTCGTGCTGATCTTGAACCGTTTGGACTAGTCTCACCTCATATTCACCCTCGAGCAACTGAGCTAATACTCGTAATGGAAGGGACTATCTATGTTGCATTTGTTGTTCCTGATCCAGGGAATCCCTTCAAATCGAGGCTATTCGCGAAAATCTTGAATCCAGGGGATGTTTTTGTGATCCCACAAAGTATGATTCACATTCAATACAATTTGGGAACCACCAACGCAACGCATTTGAGTTGTTTCAACAGCCAAAATCCTGGAGTGCATATGATTGCTTATCAACTCTTTGGGTCAAATCCACCAATTCTTGAGGATGTTCTTGTCAAAGGTTTCCAATTGGATAAGAAAGTGATCAAGCATCTTCGAGCACAGTTCAAATGGACTGCCTAGTTTTTGAGCAAATGGTGAAAATGTTTTATGAGTTACAACTTTAGCAACTCTCTTGAATTAAGGAGACGAGTTCTGGTTAGTTCATAGTTGCTATTTTATTTTTTCTTCTGTAACTTGGTTATGTTCTTTAACAAAAGGAAATAAAATTTGGTGATGTTCTTTTAAAAGTTTTGTTTTGTATACGAAATCTTGTCACACCCAATAAAAAGAAGTGTGAGACTGTATGTGCAACCCATAAAGAAAGTGGGGGTTGAAAACAAAATAGACACACAATAATTTAGAGTAGATGGAGCTATAAGTTGGAACTCAATTGCTTAAGAAATTCATCGGTGTTATCACCTTGTAAAGAGGTGAAACCAGTTAAAACTGAATATTAACGTTCCCTGTTGAGACATATTTCCTCTGTTTCAAAATACTTTTCACGTTTGGCTTTTCAAAGGTCGAACTATTTGAACTTTGATCAACATTTTATGATATATCTTTTCATCATATTGATATGAAAAGAATTGCAATTTATAGTATTTTTCCTGTAGTTTTAAAATATTTAAATTTTACTTTTAAAATATTAAATTAATCTAATAGAATTTAGCTTAAAGGATTAGTCAAATTGACTCTAAAAAAAATCGAGAGAGCTTTCTAGTAAGAGCCCATAGTCCATTGCCTAGGATCATTTGGCCATTTGCTTTTGTGGAACTTGCACTAGCCAAGCGCCAGGATTCACATGACCATAATGGCGTGGACTTCAGCAGATTCTTTTCTTATTGACGTAAAAATTCACTTTTTTAAATCTAATAATATGATATCAGGAATTCACTGGCCGATAGATTAATCCATATTCAGATCGCATAGGACACATTAAAGGGAAAGCTCTACCTACGGAAGCTTTCTCTATTCATAGGATCGAATTTGAGACCTCATTAAGGTGGAGGGATCCACCAATCCCACCACAACCCTTGGTAATAAAGTAAAGTTGGAAGAAATCAACAAATAGCCACTTTTTGTACTGCTACTTGAAACTCAATCACAATTTCAAACTGCCGCCTTTTAATACAAACATAAAATTCGAATCAAAATATTTCTGGCTAAAACACAAGATAACTCCATGAAATACGCCGAAGTTCGAAACTCCTCCGAGTGAAACTCTGTGATAGTGTTCAAAACTCCTTACATTATGAAATTTCATATCATATATAGTAAACAAATGACTGCGTGATAGTTAAAATGACCCTATCATGTTTTAATCTTGTGGATGTTGATGATTACTTTGGAAAAGGAAACCCAGAATTCATTAAGTTTGCATTAATGAGTTAATGGCAATTGGAACTTCAATCTTCTTAATTTTTTAGCATCAACCTCATAATTTATACAATTATACATAACTACATAAGTTCGTTCATATATGTCAATTTCAACTATACATATCTCATCC
>NC_081342.1:5693601-5701975 GCF_029784015.1 Lycium ferocissimum | reverse complement strand
AACCCTTAAAACCAGGACAAATAATCCTCAAAGATACACCTCTACTTCTTTACCCTGCCACCCCTTTAACAAAAAACAATGCTTTTTGCTCAAATTGCTATAAATTAATCCTCCAATCTCCAATCCCATGCCCAAGATGCAACTTTTCACTCTTTTGTACCTCTAATTGTCAATCTTTAGCTTTATCCTCTTCACATACTCCTTGGGTTTGCCAATCTTTAACTCGTTTTCGCGATAACTTATACAACAACAACAACAACAACATATCCAGTGTAATTCCACAAGTAGGGTCTGGGGAGGTTAGAATGTACCCAGACCTTACCCCTACTTTGTCTGTAGACCAACAAATTCAATTTTTTTTCCTTATCTCAGCTTATAACTTGTCAGTCATTAATCCTTCTTCTTTTCGTGTCTTGTTATCCCTTCAAGGCGATCCATCGTTTATGTCGGAAAATGATGTTGTTTTGCTTCACTCTGTTGTTAGTACGATTTGCCCGTCTACGAATCTTGGTGAATTTGGGTTTTCTAAAGAGCTTACTGCAGCTCTTTTGGCTAAGGATAAAGTAAATGCATTTGGGTTGATGGAACCTTATGATAAGGATAGAGAAAGGGGTGTTAGAGCTTATGGGATTTATCCTGTGGCGTCGTTTTTCAATCATGATTGTCTACCAAATGCGTGTAGGTTTGAGTATGTTGATATTGATGTTAGTAATGGGAGTAATAATACTGATATGATTGTTAGGGTGATTCATGATGTTCCTGAGGGAAGAGAGATTTGTTTGAGTTATTTTCCTGTTAATTTTAAGTATTCGGAGAGGCAGCAAAGGTTGAAGGAGGATTATGGTTTTACTTGCAATTGTGATCGGTGTGTTGTCGAGGCTAATTGGTCTGATCAAGAGGATGATGATGCTATGGATAATGAGGGCGAAGAAATTGAAGAGGATGAGGATGAAGCGATGGAGGAAGATGTGGATGTGGATGATGAAGTGATTGGAAATGGCGAGGTGGAGGAGAGGGATCAAGATTTCCCTCACGCGTATTTCTTCATTAGATACATGTGTAATCAAGAGAATTGCGGGGGTACATTGGCTCCATTGCCTCCTTCTGATGCATCTACATCCACGGTTATGGAATGCAATGTTTGTGGTCATCTGAGCAAATCTGATGAGCTTTAAGGTTCGCGTTCGGGACCATTGAAGTATGTCACATTTCCATATTAGATAGCTATGTCACATTTCCATATTAGATAGCTCGTTTTATATCAGTTTGAGCCCTCGTGTTATGTTTGACGTGCTTAGATTGTATGAGCTTAGTTTCTAGCTAGAACTTCTTGTCCCTCTGTATTTGGTAGCTTATCTTGGTTTTGCTTTTTGTTAGCTGTGAGCATGTGCCAAAATTTTGACTTATGAACTCCACAATTTTCATGTATACGCTTTGTGAGTGACATGTTGAGCAGTTTAACAATCAATCTATCAAACAACCTTGTCTCTGTTGAGGTTGGCTTTGAATACTCTATATGTTGTTATGAGCATCAATTATTGGAGTGTTAATTTTGTGAAAGAATTTATTATACAAATTGGATTATGGTATCTAAGACTTTGATGAAAAGTTTTATCATCATTCAGTCATCATCAATAAACATGAATTTGCTCGTACTTTTTGAGATGAATTCGCTTTATATAACTTTTATTGAGATATATAAAGGGGTCAATTTGATACTCGACTATATGTGTTGACCATTATTCTACCATTTAACCCCTTAATTATTTCATCATTTTTGTTGACCTATTGTAGCCCAATATTGATTTTCCCTTAGGAAGAGAGACAAATCCAAGTAGCAAATCATTCTTGTGCTACGACATCTTTAGACATAGAGATACCTGCAGTTTGTGATGTGTCCTCTGCAAATTAAAAAAAGATGAATTTTGATTCTTAGTGTCTCCGGTATTTCAGGATTAGCGGTAATAGTATTGATGTGGTATCTTATAAATTAGGATTTTGATGGTTTTAGTAATATGATTGGAAAAATTGAAGTCCAAGTACTGGAGAGTCCGAAGGGTTAAAGATGATTAATGACATGTTGTTTGATAATTCAGTAATATTGCTACCTTGAATGTCAGGCTAGCTTTTTGTGAAGTTTCACTTTTTGATTCATACTAAGATGAGAACATTCATTTGTAGAAGTAACAATCTATTAGCAAACAAATTTTGGACTACATGCTTAAGTTAATAATTCATTCTTGAACTTTTCTCTGTTTCTCAATTCAAATTCCAAAGTTTTCTGTGAAATGAATCTTTTGACTAACTTGAGTCTAAGAGGTTTAAGTTAAAGGGGTCTGATCTCATCAATGACATGGTTTATCTAAAACCAGACTCAATCAACTCTATCACACTTTAGTAGATTCTAAATGTGTAAATGTCGTAGCAGGAGGAAGGTCAGTCAAACTATCTATGGGTACATAAACTGCTTGAATATAGGTTATGGGGACCCTTCTTTGTTAGAAATAATTCTTTCCTATAAATAATCCATTTCGGTACTAAGGGTCGGCGATAAGCCAATAATCCACAACAGGTGCTCACATCAGATAGGTACACAATTTTTTCGATATTTTCGTGGGGTTGCTAACTCAATAGTAGTTGTTTGTTGAGGATGTTACATCTGAACAACCCAGGTCAGTTATAATTACATTGCTGAAAAGAATGGGGGTTACTTCTAATTCTGTACAACCAAGAAATAAATAAACTGTCTCAATCATTACTTCTTAGTTTTTAAAATTATATTCCTCAGCTTATACATGACACCTTATCATTTTTCAAATCAGGCAGGTTTCTCTTTAGTATTATTTAAAAAGCTAGTCAATGGGTTCCCAGAAGTCCATCGCTATTAACTTATTAAAACCATTTAGATAATTAGGAAGTTGATTGAAATATTATCTTCCACTGACTATTTGATGGTTTGTTAAGGCATTCTATCAATACCCATTTTCTTGATTATTTAAGCCATGTGCTGAGAATTGTGAAGTTGACTACTGATTATACTAATGATTACTTCTTGGAATTGAACGTGCATTAAAAAAATGAGAAATACCTACTTTTGGGTAGACGGAAAACAAGTATTAAATTATGAATAAAATCTGGAAACAAAGATAAGGGAAATGGCTAAATCAGAATAGAGTATAAGTAGTCACACTTTCTTGTTTGAAAAATATCGTAACAAGCCCAAAGCAAACAAACTTGTTTCCAGCTAAGAAACCAAACTTTGCTATTACAATGAGGATTTGCTGGTTCATAACAACTTTAGCCATTACTGCTTTCTTTTCTTCTCCTGCTTATGCTTATGATCTCAACCCTCTACAGGACATATGTGTTGCAGTTAACGACTCTAAGGCTTCTGGTAAATTCCCTCTATAGTATTTGCTTGGAAATGAGGCGTAGTTTTTGTATGTTGTATAATTTCTGTCATCTGTTTGCTCTTAATATCTGAATAATATGCTTAGCTTCACTGTATTTAACTTGTGCAGTTTTTGTGAATGGGAAGTTTTGCAAAGACCCAAAGCTTGCAAAAGCGGATGATTTCTTTGCTTCAGGTCTTAACGTTAGTGGAAATTCAGTGCCTCAGTTAGGTTTTGCTGTAAAGGTTGTGGATGTGAACAACATGCCTGGACTCAACAGTCTTGGTATGTCTATAGTTCGCGCTGACTTGGAACCACAGGGTCTCAGTCCACTTCACACGCACCCTCGAGCTACTGAGCTCATAACTATCTTGGAGGGTACTATTTATGCTGGATTTCTTGCTCCTGATGCAGCAAACATTTTTAAGAGTCGTCTCTTCTCCAAAATCTTGAATCCTGGAGATGTGTTTGCGATCCCACAAGGTCTTATTCACTTCCAGTATAACGTGGGACACAAAAAAGCTACTCTGCTTGCTTCTTTCAACAGTCAAAATGCTGGAGTCGTCATTATTCCTAACTCAATCTTTGCTTCAGATCCACCTATTCTGGACGACGTTCTTGCCAAAGGGTTCCAACTTGATAAGAAAGTGATTGAAGAACTTCGGAAGAAATTCTCCTAGGCTATATATGTCATCAAAAATATGATTCGTGCTGCTCACCAGCGTCTTCTGAAAAGCGATGGAATAATACTTTTCTCTAATTACGGTTTGTTGGACTTTGGAGTGAACTTATTCATTCATTCATGGAAGCTGACATTTTCCCTAATTCTCTTTCTGTCATGCTGTTAATTATTTGAAAAGCGAAATTAAATCAGTGAACTTAGGCGACATGTTATATATATAGATACCCATAATGTCCACTTGGTGCGTTCAGTTCTTTTGTCTTCAGATGAAAGTAACATGTAGTTTCTCTTCTTGTAAGGTTAATAACTTAATATCGAAAATAAATTGTGAAAGGGTTCAATGAATTTCTTACTCTATAACTCCTAAATCAAGTGACAATCATCTATGTAACTATAATCTTTCTTTGCAATATAATGAGTATGCACTATGTCAAATGTTGTCCTTGCACCTTGTGTAATCTGAGAGTGGAATTGACAAGCTTAATAACTATATAGGATAATTTCTGAAATAAATCAACTACTTAAATCAAGTGATGCGATTTTTTTAATTCTTTTTTTAATCATCCACCTAGAGCCAAATTGGTAGCCCTCTTTATAATTTTTCGAGTCAGGGTACATTAATGAATTTAAATAGAATTTACTGAACCTGAATTTTATCAGGAAGAGACCAATTCAAAGTTGAAATTACTATTCCTTCCATTGAGTTTGTCTCCTCACTGTCCTTTTTCTTTCATTTTTCTAACTATAAACTCAACCTTGTCATGTAGCCTCCTGTATATTTCACAGATGACTCTTCTTTTGATCAACAACCAAACCATTTTCTCAACTTCCCCCACCCCCCCCCCCCCCCCCACCCCCGAGGCGGATATGGAGCATGTAATCAATGGTTTCACTTGTATCCAGTATTTTCGATAAGAAATATAGATATATAGTGAGAAATTACTAAAATTTAAAAGAATATATTACCTTTCGAACCCATAATTCAAAAGTACAAGGAGTTCAATAATAATAACCTCACGGATGAACCCACCAAGTCGAAACACTAGATCTGCTTCTGCCTCCCCCTCCCCCGCCCCCAAAAAAAGGAAAAGAAAAAGAAGAGAGAAGAGTTCCTAGCAACCATATTATGTGTTGAAGCAGCGCATGATGACTAAGGCAGATTTATCGAAGGAGCTATGGGTTCATTCGATCCCAATAATGTTAGTTTAAATCCTGTATATGTGTTAAAAGTACTAAATAATTGTAATTATAGATTTTTGAACATAGTAAATTAGACGAGATATGATAGAATTCTGAATTCGAACCCCATAAAATTTAAATCCTAAATCTGCTTTTGCATGAAAATAATTGCATAAAAACACAGAAATTGCACCAAACTGCAACTTGGAGCTGCCTCTTTAATTTCATCCAGTGAAAGATCATCAATGACCTTTTAGGTGAAACATAAAAGAGTTTCATTACCAAATAAATTCTTCAAAATATGTCACCTTTACAAACTTAAAACATTTTAAAAAGGAAAAAAAATAGTTAGGAGCAACTAACTCATGTCTTCTCAAACAAACTTCATTTTGCAATATTTCAAACCAAAAAACGACTTCATTCTCAGACTCAAATTCGAAACCTCTTATTAAGGATGAAGGGGTACTTATCACACCCACTACGACATGGTAACAAGATCCAACTATAAATAGTTAAACATCTCTAGTTGTTTGAAAGCAATACAAAAAAGCCCAAAGAAAAAAACAATATTGTTTATAAGAAAGCTATAGATCTAGTTTTCGCAATGGAACAAACTAGTGCCATATCAATGACCATGCACTTGTTAATCAGCATTATTTTCCTTTCTTCCTTTGCTTGTGCCTATCATCTTAAAAACCCTAAAGCTGCTGGTAATTCATCCTTTTCTTGATTTCTGTTGTTTTCATGATATTATTTCTGTCACTGTTCTTTTTATTAATCCGTATTTTCAAAATTTAAAAACAATTTAGCTTGAATTTATCCATTACCTTTAATGACTAGTTTTATAGTCAAACAAATGTTATAATTTTTTTAAGATCACAAGTTTAAAAATTTTATGAAGGGTGTTTGGCTAGGCATGTAATTTGGTCAAATTAGCTTATTAGCACCTTTTGACTTATCTATACATTTGGTCAAGGATAAGTTGGTCAGCTGTTGTTTTTTAGCTTATAAGCACTTCTATTTTGACCAAATTTTTTACTATGTTTCTTAAATATTATTAATGATCAAAAACACATTTAAACTATCACTTTTTCGCTAGTTTCACTTTTTTGCAACTATTAGTTTTTCCCTTTTTCCCTTTAGGTAGAAAAAGGGGGACAACTGATAGGTAAGGTGTGTTTTAATACATAGATGATGATAGTTCAGGTAGAAAAAAAGGAACATGTGATAGTTGAGGTGTGAAATTCACGAAAAAGAGATAGTTTAGCTATGTTTCAGATCATTATCTCTTACTAATTCTCAAAATAACTTTTCGAAATAGAAACCCCAACTTTGTCTCACAAAATTAAGGGTATTTTAGTCATTTACCAAAAAAATACTATCAACACCTTTTAACCAAATACATCAACTGCTCATGGTTTATGCACTTTTATCCAAACATGTATCTATAAAATTAATTCCAGCACTTAAAAGTGTATATCATCACTCATAATTATCAACTGTTTTACAACCAGCTAACCCAAACGTCTTGATTTTATCTCCACCTGTGAGTGCAGTTCAAGAGGAAGACTCACCTGTAGGTGCAGGTCACAAGGCAGGCTCAAAGCTTGCAAATGCGGATGATTTCTTTGCTTCAGGTCTTCATGCAAGTCATACGCCAGTGCCTAACTATGATGTTTTTCATAGTGTAGTTGATGCAAACAAAATTCCAGCACTCAAAGACATTGCCATGTCCATGGTTCGTGTTGATTTAGAGCCATCAGGTCGCACACCAATTAATTTACATCCTCAATCTTCTAAGCTTATACTTGTCTTAGAGGGTACTATTTTTGTTGGTTTTCTTGTTCCAGATCCGATCGATCGGATCAAGAGTCAGCTCGTTTCCAAAATCTTGAATCCTGGCGATGTGTTTGTGGTTCCACAAGGGCTTATTCACTTTCTGTATAATGTGGGAGACAATGCTGGGGCAACAATATTCGAGTTTCTCAACAACCTGAATTATTACATACCTACCATAATTCCTAATCCAATCTTCGCTTCTGATCCCCCGATTGATGATGATTTCCTTGCCAAGAGTTTTCGATTGGATAAGAGCGTGATTGAAGACCTTCGAAAGAAATTTCCCTAGGACATGTGACGATTATCCTTTATGATAACACCGGACTTTATATGATCCTGTTCTATGATCAAAATTTCACCAGGCAGGATACAAGTTACTGTGTGGTGAAAGTTGTGTGCAATAATTTTACTAGTTCTGTTTGGACTGTTAAAATAAAGATGCAGTCATGACTATATGTTTTATTAGTAGATCTTCTTTTCTTCCATGTAAGGTGTTTCACAACAGAATAAATTTTGAAAAAGTTTCTATGTTTCTGTAATTCGCAGATTTTCGCAAAATGTGACATAAACATGTAGTAGTAACAAAAGTCCAGTGGTATTTAGTGTTGAATTGTATGATTATCTTATCTGAAATTTCTTGCATTCCTAAACCAGAGATTAGGCACATCTCATGTTCCACACAATAAGACAATCCTTGTAGAATAGCTCTAGCTTCTGCCACCACATTAGTGGTCTTCCCTATCTGCTTACATTCAGCATATTTCAGATCACCATGTCAATCTCTCACACAAAACCCGTAGGAAATTATTATTTATCCTATTGGTGTGCAGAACAACACAAGCAAACAATCTACACAGTCCACGCACGTTACACGTCACCTCTGAAGAAATACATCATTAAAACACAAGTTCATTATTGCAGTGCAAATTTTATCGGGAATTTTATTTATTCCAATTGCAAATAAATTGGCATCTAAAGATAGCAGTATCTTTTATTTTCTCTCATGTAATGACTGCAGTTTTCCACCATAAAGTAATTATGGTTGGTGTTTCACTAGTCCATATTAGAATAAGCCCGCTAGTGGTGCATTACAAATGCCCTGTTATTGATGGAAACAATGATGTTAAAAATGATACTAATAATTGACCAGATCCAGGAGCGGCTCAAGGGCTTTAGTGGCCTAAAGCCAAAACTTATTTGGGGGCCTTAAATTTAAAAAAATATAAAACCTTTTTCTTTTTTTTTGCGCGGAGTGCCCTTCTTTTCGGCTGGTCTTTATATT
>NC_081342.1:5669218-5693501 GCF_029784015.1 Lycium ferocissimum | reverse complement strand
CAAAAAAATATAAAAACATTAGCATTTAAAAAATAATCGAATTTTTTTAATTTGATTGAATATGTCGATTAGAGTATTATTTTCTACTTGTACTATTTCTCTTAACACTTTTAATTTAGAAAATAAGTCTAAATCATCAATATCAAAGCGACTATTATATTTTAAGGAACATTTAAGGTTAAGACAATATCTTTTTAAATTCTCATCATCTAATGATTTCAAATTTTACCACTAAAACTTTTAAATTTTTAAAGTCTTGGAGAAAGAAAGTAAGAAAAAAATAAAAGAAAGATTGTAACTTAGACAAAATAAGGGAGAGAGCAGAGGACCCAGGATTTTAAGAAGTCGGGGGCACCATTATCTTAACATAAACGCCAACAAAATTTTTAATGACTACTGAGGGATAATACCGTGTCGGACCGGTCACTAATAACGTAGCAATGGCGAAAATACAAGTATATAGGTCAAATATGTGTAATAAATAAAATTTAACACTGTGAAGCAAATGAAAGAGATAGCGAGTGGTGAGGCGCCGTGCAACATGCGCGACGAAAAGTTCGAATCAAAGTGAGCTCATTTAACGCTTATTGTTTTCCTAAAAATAGGTTCAAAAAAATAATTAAAAGTGACATTTGGGTTCGATCCAGAGTGACAAGTAAGGGAAACGTTAGCTTCTGTGCGTGCCCACAAAGACGCTTTCGTTTGTTAGAATACACAATTAAATTTATACTAATTTCTCACGGTATATACACATATATATACATAATTTTTTCCGAAGGGTGGTGCACTCTCACCATTCCATGTGGGTTCGCCTCTGGGAGAGAGTATAAAATTTACAACTATTCTTACCTACCGTAATAATCATTCTGATATTGATGGTTTATTCACAAATATAATTTTCTTTTTATATAAAAAAGTTTACTTTTCTTCAAAAAATTGCTCAATATGTTTATTTAAAAGGAATTATAAATATATTATTTCTAAAAGATGGGCCCCCCAAATTTGGGAGCTCAAAGCAAGTGCTTTACTTGCTTCATATTAGAGCCGGCACTCCAGATCGAACTATAAGTAGCACACACCTTTGAAGTTGTTTGATGACAAGCCCAAAGTAAAGACATTCTTTCCAAATTTAGTAGTCTTTGCTAGTTTGCTACATCTATGAGCATGAGCTGGCTAATTACAACTTTATCCATTACTGCTTTCTTTTCATACCAATTAGCTTATGCCTATGATCTCGACGCTCTACAAGACATATGTGTTGCAGTTAAAGACCCTAACACTTCTGGTAAATCGTTCTATATATAGTCATGAAAGCTTTTTACCTAGTTTTTTTTTAATTCCTTTTTTGAACAATATGTTATATAATCAGTGTTGCTATTGCTTCGTCGTTTAAAGCGATGAAATGATGTGAAGCAGGGGTTGGCTTCATATATAGGTGAAGCCATGCGATTCAAAGAAATGTATGTTTCAAATAATGACGCACATAATGATCCAAGATAAGAAGCAGTCGGTTCTTTAAATCTCAACTTTGAGGAGTTGCACTAATGGCAATATCATTATAAATTGTTAGAAAGAATCTCAACTTTGATGAGTTGGATTAATGTCAGCATCATTAAAAATTGTTAGAAAAATAAACTAGGGAGACATAAGACCACCGTTGATAGAGTAATCTTTGACCTTAAGTACTTTAATATTGTAAATTGAAAGAAGTTTAAGCATTTTTGTTTTCGTAAAACTCAAAAGCCCATTTATCATGTGCGTGGGCCTATTCTTTTTTTCTAGCTCTTTACAAACCCACTAAAAGGTCATTTCCTTATAACGTGAAAATGAAAGTTTTTCCTAATCCATGAGGGACACTTCTTTTGAGATATCCTTTCATTTTCCTAACACTGACTCCGTCAATACTAATCAATAGTACTAACATAAATTGGATGCTGAAATAATTAGTTATATATTTATTGCAAAGTAATTCCATATAGTACTACTAAATTCATATATGTTTGGTACTAATTTCTGTCATTTGTTAGCTCTAAATTAATATTTGTGCCTAATATTCTTAGCTTCATTTTATTTCACTTGGCAGTTTTTGTGACTGGAAAGGTTTGCAAAGACCCAAAGCTTGCAAATGCAGATGATTTCTTTGCTTCAGGTCTTAATGTTAGTGGAAATCCAGTGCCTAAGTTTGGTTTTGCTGCTAAACTTTTGGATATAAACACGATGCCTGGACTCAACACTCTTGGCATTTCTATAGCTCGTGGTGACCTCAAAGCAAAGGGTCTTATCCCACCTCACACGCACCCTCGAGCTACTGAGCTCATAACTATCTTGGAGGGAACTGTCTACGCGGGATTTCTTGCTCCTGATACAAACTTCTTTAAGAGTCATTTCTTCTTTAAGATCTTAAATCCTGGCGACGTCTTTGTGATCCCGCAGGGGCTTATTCACTTCCAGTATAATGTGGGACACAAAAAAGCTGTTATACTCGCTACATTCAACAGTCAAAATCCTGGATTAGTCGTGATTCCTAGTTCAATTTTTGCTTCAGATCCTCCTATCCTGGACGATGTTCTTGCCAAAGGCTTCCAACTTGATAAGAAAGTAATTGAAGAACTTAGAAAGAAATTCTCCCAGGATATGCCAAGTGTTATTGTGTGCAGCTAATCACCCGTTGTTTCTGAAATACTTTAATTTGTTCCATTTACTATTGTTTGTTGTATGTTTCCAACCGTTTCTCTTCTTCCATCATGTAAGGTCTTCTCTAACTAAATAAATGTTTGAAGAATCTCTAATATATTCTTGCGAATGTAATAAAAACAAGTAATTATGTCCTGTGATATTTTGTAGCTTTTACTTAATAATCCAAAATGCATAAGCAAGATATTGATTTCCATTATGTAATGAAAACTAACATTTTCTCCAGGTCAATTAAGGATAAAATGTTCAAACTTAGTTGATAACAATAAGGTAGTAGAATTTATGATATATAGCACCCAATTTTCTGATTCGGCAATTCGATCTGGATTTATACCTTAAGATGGTATGTCATAGCTAATTCCATGTTTTCTAGTAGTGTAATGGTAGTAAGGCTTGTTTACATAAAGAGACAAAAGTATAAAATGTAATTACGCCAACCTTACATAGAACACAAATAATTGCTTTATTTAATGTTTGAAATAAGCTTTTCAACTCAAACAATTTAATGATTCTAAGAAAAAGTAGATAGAGTACAAGTAACATATTATCAGTAATCAGCATTTAAAAGTAGTAAAATAAAAACTTTGTTTAGAAATTATTTTTCTTCTCAAATCTCGTTTTTGTTGAAGATCTACCCTTTATGATTAAGTAAATTCTCTTATTCAATAAGAGGGAGTTTGCAACTCTGTTAACATGCTTGCATGCTGAGGGGTCATTTTTGTCATTTCAGTTATTTATCTGCTTTAATGCTGCTGTACCTGATAGCATTATGGGCGTACTTTTTCTTGCTTAGACAAAAACAACTGATTGATTTTACTTATTTCTTCATGGATCCTCTTTGAAGAGATGTAAAGTACAACTTCTTTGAAAACCTGGGCCCTACAGTTTTCTTTTTGTCGTTTCACAGGTAAAATTAAGAACATGTAGTACAAAAAATAGGCCCGATCTGAACTCTTCATTAATTGAAGCCTTTGAAACAAATTCTATTTTATTTTAAATTCACATCTTCGAAATCAATGTAGGCTGTGGCTATTTAGTTTACATCGTATACATGCAAGTTTAATTTGTAAAAAATACAAATATATATTAGCAATTGAAAAAGGTAGTAAGGCTTGGTTATACATTAAGAGACAAAAATGTAAAATATAATTAGGCCAACCTTACATAGAACACAAAAGTATAAATTGCTTTGTTTAATATTCAAGTAAGCTTTTCAATTCAAATAATTTAATGATTCTAAGTAAAAGTAGATAGAGTACAAGACTACAAGTAACATATTATCAGTAATCAACGTTTTAAAAAAAGATAAGAAAAACTATTTTTCTTCTAAAATCTCATTTTTGTTGAAGATCTAGGCTTTATGGATTAAGATTTTGGGTGATCATGAGATGGAGTCAAACTGACTCACTTCTTGACCCTGCATTTTTTAATGCAGTTACCTTAACTTTCCTTTTTAACAAATGATTGTGTTGGGAAAAAGGGATATTAAAAACTGACTAGATGGAAGTAAAAGTAGTATATATAACACGTCTCTGGATGTTTAAAAAAAGGGAAAGGGGTCAAATATACCCCTCTATTTTGTTTTATTAGTTAACTTTATAAAGGTTCAAATATATTCCTGCCGTCAACAAATTTCACGCTTATGCCTCTATTGATGGAAACCCCAAATCCTCTTAAATTGCCCAATATCAAAAAAATTACCCACTCCCTTATTGACCCGCCCCGACCCGTCTATCATCATCATCATCAAAGCTTGAGCTTCTTTCGTGGAGAAAAAAAAGCAAAACTTGAGCTTCTTTCGTGGAGAAAAAAAAGCAAAAACACACCCAAATGATAAACCTCAAAACCCATCTCAGATTTCACCTTTAAACCCATGTCAGGGGCTCCTCTTCTTGAACAACCACCATCACCATCACCGCCGCTCCTTCCCTGCTATCAGGTAATTTAAAGTGAATTGACTATCGACAGTAACCCCTTCCAGAAGCAATGGGTGTCTAGGCATATATTCATTCTTTCTGCTCATCAAAATAAGTTGACGATTCTCGTTGATGTACTTATTGGAAATAAGAATTCACCCATAAAAAACTTTAAAAGCAGATTCAATAAAGTAATTCTAATAATTACTCTTAAACTTAATTACTCTTTTATAAGTACACCTATAATGTATGATTAAAAAAAGGGCAAAGGGTCAACTATACCCCTGTATTGTGAGAAAAGAGTCAAATATGCCCCTCATTATGCTTTGGGATCAAATATATCACTGCCGTTATAGTTAAAAATTCAAATATACCCTTCTCGTTATACTTTGGCACAAAATTACCCTTAATTTTAATGGTGGGACACGTGTAAGCCTAGAATCAAATAACCTGTCCCCCAATTTTAAATACCCGATTTCACTAAAAACGGATCCGTTTAATCTGACCCGACCCATTTTCATCATCTTTCTTCTCCTCTTTTGTGGTAAAAAAAGGGCAACTCAGGCGACCACCACCAGTGGCGAAACAAGGATTTTCACTAAGGGGGTTCAAAAATATAAAAGAGTAAGAAACCAGGAAGCCAAGGGTTATACATCTACTGTTTATACATAAAAAATAATTTTAACCTTATGTATACATGGTAATTTTTCGCCGAAGGGGGTTCGGGTGAACACCCTGGCCACCACTTGGCTCCGCCCCTGACCACCACTACACCGCCGTTGACTCCACCACCTCCAATTGCAGCTCCACAACCACCACTATTACTATGACCCTTATCACGAGCCCGTTTATTGTCACTAGTCACAACAATAGCTTCACCACCAGCTCCGACCAAAATAGACTAACAAATTCAGTAAAAAAAAAAAATCATAATTTCTTAAAACCTAATAGAGAGTTAGTAAAAGAACCCTTTTTTGACGATTTTAGGATCAGGTACTTCAGAAGAACCCTTCATAAGCTTTGATACAAAGTAACAGAGTACTCCAATTAGAACCATCACTACTCGATGGATTTTTCTTTTTCCATCGAGTTTGTGATTGGAATTGTTGTTTGGCTCTTTTCTCGGAAAGTTGGTGGTGGAGTCAACGGCGGTGTAGTGGTGGTTCTGGCAGGGGCGAGTTTACCTTAGGCTCAGGGGTGTCACGTGACACGGCTTCGTCGGAAAATTTTACTTAGTATGCTAGTATAATTAAAAGGCAGAAAAAACAAGATAAATAGAATAAAATGACACTGGTCAACACAAAGGCCTATGCAGCTCAGATGGTCAACCGCCTCAGTTTTCTACTCTTGGTCGCGAGGTCGACCCTCTACAGTTACATTTTGGTGTTATTAAAGTTTTGGACATACCTGTCCAGGTTTTGATCTCTAGTAAAGAAATACATCAGTAGTGTTCAAATTCGAATTGTTGATCTCTTTCATCATATGTAACGTCTTTGAAATAAATAACATATTTAACCAGTAAGTCTAGGATCATTTTTTGGTTAACTATAAATTATTTACATTCAGGAAAGATGTTGGCATGCTGCTGTTGTTTCAGTTGTGCTACTATTCTTTTTTCTTTTCTTTCATCTTCTTTCTCGCACCAATGAAATTGATTAAGAACGATATGGGGAATCAAATAAATAATGAGTTTTTTAGTTTGGTGCCTTGTATAAAAAATGCGCTTAGTATTATTTCTAGTGAAGTTATTTTGAATATATAATATGCATGAGTTGTGTTTTTTTATTTTTTATTTAATTTTTATGTTATGGTCATTTTTAATATGATGTTACCATGCTTTATTTATTTACTTCCATATTAAAATGTGAGACCGCTTGCGTAAAATCCTGCGTACGCCACTGGTTTCTGGTCGCCTGAGATGCCATTTTTTTTACCACAAAAGAGGAGAAGAAAGATGATGAAAATGGGTCGGGTCAGATTAAACGGATCCGTTTTTAGTGAAATCGGGTATTTAAAATTAGGGATGGGTTATTTGATTCTAGGCTTGACACGTGTCCCTCCGTTAAAATTAAGGGCAATTTTGTGCCAAAGTATAATGAGGAAGGGTATATTTGGACCCAAACTATAACGGCAGAGATATATTTGACCCCAAAGTATAACGAGGGGCATATTTGACCATTTTTTCATAGTACAAGGGTATATTTGACCCTTTTCCGTTAAAAAAAAATATGAGATTCCCCGCTATCTTTCAGCCGCATATCCAGATTAAGATTTAGGCAATGCTAAAAGAGGTTACTTAGACATAATATGGCAAGTAATCGATCAATAATTTAAGGCGCGATTCGTTCCACTATTCTTCCTCAACGAAGAAAAACTTGTATATGCTAAATAGGGATTTAAAGGTGAAATCTGAGTTAAGGTTTTGAAAATAATATCAAATAAACTATATTTTAATTATGTATATTATACGGATAGTGTTTACCTGTAGGCTATATAGTGTAAAATTTCTTTCTTTTATAATTGAGAAATCTTCGAGGGCTAGCGGCGCACGGTTCGAAAGTCGATGGATAATGGGCATACCCCTCTACCTTTACAAAAAAATTCAGGGAGAACTGTCTCTTTTTATTTTTCTGGCAACTTGTGGACCTTTTAAATCACGGTCTAAAGATTTCTTTTGAAAAAATTGTAAATCTTTTGGGAAAGCGCTAAATTACGTCTAAAATTTCGTAAGTTATTGCAAATTTCAGACGACAACTTAATGTTTTGTCTGTAAGATTGATAAATAACATGAATAATATGCTAACTTCATTGTTATTTCACTTACGCAGTTTTCGTGAATGGAAAGGTTTGCAAAGAGCCAAACCTTGTAAAAACAGATGATTTCCTTGCTTCTGGTCTTAATGTACGCGGAAATATAGTGGTGGCTAAGTTTGGTAATTATGTGGCTTTTGTGGGTGTAAACGACATGCCTGGACTCAACACTCTTGGTATTTCTATTGCTCGTGCTGACTTCGAACCGAAGGGTCTTATCCAGTAGCGTGCTCAGGATTTTTCGTAAGCAGTGTCGACAGGGGGGATTTAAGTTATGCCGAGGGGTGTCACGTGACATTGCTTTGTCGGAAAATTTTACTAAGTATGTATGAATACTAGGAAGCTAGAAAGAAAAACAATGTAAAACAAATAAAATGACACTGATTAACATAAATGACGATGTAGCTCAATTGGTCCAGCGTCTTCAGTTTCTTCGGAAGGCCCTGAGTTCGAAACTCTGTAGCTTTATTTTGATTTTTTAAAAAGTTCTTACCTCATATACAAGAGGATACTTGTCTGGATTCGAACCAATTGGTTAAAGATAGCTTTTCTAAACATTTTCGACAAGGAAATATCTGATAGCTAAGGGTGGTGCTACTTTCCTGCTTATTTATTGTGTTATTTTTTTTCTCTTAATCTTCTTTCTTGTCGATGAAATTGATTAAGATCGACTTGTGGAATCAAATGAATGATGAACTTTTTAGTGATCGTTTGGTGCCTTATATAAAAAGTATTGTTTAGTGTTATTTATAACGAGGTAATTTTGAATACATTTCAAAAAATGAAAATTCATGGAGAAGAGTTCAAGTAATATAGTACGGGAGTTTTGTTTTCTTTACATTATGTTCATTTTTTTAATGTGACGTTATAGTGTTTTATTTATTTATTCTTATTTTAAAATGTGACACTACTTACGAAGAATTCTGCGTACGCCACTGGGTGTTGACATTTAAAGAGGAAAACATACAAACAAAATGGAGAGAAGAATGAATATTTTTTTCACCCCTAGGGTTATAATCCAGTTCCAGATTGCATTTAAGGAACTTAATGTGTAGGGCTTATCTTGAAACGAATGTAGGTTGACTGGTTTTGTATCATGGCTACTATGAGAAGTGTTGTGACTGTTCGGGTTCGAACCCACTCAAGGTGCTCTTGTTCAGCACAAAGGTGTGAGCACTTACAAATTATTTTAAAAAAAAAAAAAAAAAAAACTAGCACAAATACGTTACGGAGTTTCGAAACCGCAGTAATTGTGGGAATAGCAAGGGACTTAACGAGTGAGCCACAACATTCTTTGTTCACATCAGTGTCATTTATGTTCTATCATATATTCTGTTTTTCAAATTATATACATACATATGTATATCAAAATTTTCCGACGAAACGATGTCAGATGACACCCCTTAGCCTAATGTGTGTCCACCCCTGGTCTTATCCCGCTTCACACGCACCCTCAAGCTAGTGAGGTCGTAACTATCTTGGAGCGAACTATTTATGATGAATTTCTTGCACCTGATGCTGCAAACATCTTTAAGAGTCGTCTCTTCTCCGAAATCATGAATCATGGCGATGTATTTGTGATCCCACAAAATCTTATTCAATTCTAGTATAATGTGGGACACAAAATTGCTACTGTACTCGCTACTTTCAATAGTCAAAATTCTGGTTTCGTCATGATTCCTAATTCAATCTTTGCTTCGGATCCGCCTATTCTCGATGACGTTCTTGCCAAAGGCTTCAAGCTTGATAAGAAAGTAATTGAAGAACTTCGAAAGAAATTCTCCTAGGACAAGTCACTAAAATATGATTCTATGTTTCCTGAAAGTTATTTGCGGCGCGTAGCTCACCCAAGATTTATGAAAGCTTTGGGATAATACATTTCTCTAATTGTTATGTTGTTTATTGTATTTTTCAGTATTTGGAGTGAACTATTTATGGTAGCTGACATTTTCTCTAATTCCCTTTATGTCGCCGTCTTGCTGTTATTTGTTGAAGGTGAAATAAGTTAATGATATGTTATACGGCAGAATGCCTAAAGACTCCCCTAAATTTGGCACGTATTATTAGTTGCATACCTAAATTATCAGTAGTCTTCATTATATTACCCCCCCCCCCACGCCCCCACCCCCCACAACACACACTCCGAACTTGGCTATTTGATAGTCTTTATCAAGGCACAATCTCATCCTTGAGATACACTCGTCTGCCACAGGGCATTTTTTAAATATAATTTTTTTCTACTTCTAAAATTCATTAACTTTTTAGATTTTATTTTTCGGGTCAAATTAGAATAAAGGGGCTCTAACCAAGTTTTTTTTTTTTTTTTTTTATGAATTTGGCCCCAAAAAGGAGAAAATAACAGGTAAATAAATAACTGTTGTATCTAAAAAAGAAGTGCATAGTTGCAACTCCATTATTTTGGTTAATTTTTTTTTATTTGGCTAAAATAATGAAACTCCATTTCTTTTCATTAATTTTGACCTGAAAAGAAAACTACACAGTTGAAATAAATAGTCATTGCATCTAAAGATAATTTTTTTTGGCAAATACACCACTAGGCAGAGTGCCTAGTGGTTTATATCATAAATATAAAGCAAAACCAAAAGAGTCTTACAAAAAACCAGAAGTGAAACTGAAAACAAACTAACAAAATTAAGTAAACTAAAAATTACTGGAAAGATCTTATAAATAACCAGCATAGTTTGTCTCCGAAGTTGATCGGCAACATTCGGCTGCCTATGGTTGTGATCATATAGAAGTACCAGGTGTCATGGCTATCAAACCCAACTGAGCATATCCTAAGACAATATGAATATCCAATCTTCAAGGCAAAGCAAACTGCAACCATCATTTATCACCTCCAGCTGCTCCTCCGAAACGAGCTGAGAGTCAGAATAGATCCTCTTCTTATTCCTTGTTAAGTCCAGTAGTGTTTCTGATGCTGCCTCCTATTCTGAATCTGTTGTTGAGTATCACGTATGTGTCATCATGTCGATGCCTCCTTGATACTATGTAGCTACTCATTGATAAATCTCTAGTAGAATGAGCTAAAGCTAATGCCACACATTGTAAAGTTCTTAAACTATAGATAACATATAACAAGATAAAGCATATGGAATCAGTGAGTTATTATTATTCTGGAGCTCTTCTTTTAGCAGTCCTAATCCTTAGATTATTAGGAGTATGTGATTTATCCAAGTTTACAGGTCTCCTTCTTACACTAGGCAGTTCAGAAAAAGAAAGAAAGATGGCCTCACCTGCAAAATCAAAAGCACAATCAGTTAAAAAAAATATGCATTGTGTTGCCCTCCCTATACACATGCTGTATGATCACATCGAAACTGTTCCTTATCCTCTCCACCTATGCCACAATACACCATGAAGGCTCTCACGATCTTTCTATAATCTTCCTCATCAACAGTGGGTCATTTTCTAAAATCAGAGGATATAGGTGTTGATCCACACAATAAGCAATCCCCTCCATTATAGCCTTTGCTTTTGCCACAACATCGATTGTCTCATTTAACCAAATTTGATCCGTTATAATAGTGAAGTTACTAAACTTTACCTACTAGAATGACAACCTACACATGAAGCCATGAAAGATATTTTACCTCTATATAGGGTAACATTCTGTGAGTCAAATTCAATACATTATAGTGCCAAAAAAAGTTTATGACTTAACTATTACTGAATAAAATTCAGTGATCACATGATCATAAAATTAGCTCTTCAATATTCATCAACTCTTCAATAACATTGCTGTCATTGAGTGCTGGGCTAGCTTCTAAGACGAGAACATTCAGTTGTAAGCGAAGGTACAATCTTATTATTATTAGCAAATAATAAATTAGGACGACCAGATTATATTAACAATTTAATTGTGGACTTTTATATTCTTTCTAAACTTTTCTACGAAATGTACCACGTGGTAACCTTTTATTGCTTGTTAAGGCATTTCTATCATTAATCGACTTTCTTAAATATGTAAATTTGTCGTATTTTTTATGAGTGTAATTTTTAGGTTCTAATGCTCAACCCATTACACGTTTGAAATTATGGGTTCAGAATATGTATATTATTTATTCAAATTTTAGTAAATATTCACAAATATTTTTGTATTCTGTGTTATAAATGCTGGATTAAGTCATTAAGATAATATGAACCTATTACGTATATTGTCCATCCGCCACTACATGTGCTGAGAGCTGCGAAGTTGACTTTTTTTGTTTTTAATCACAAAGGGCCCATGTATCTGGGTGATATTCATATGAGGATATTACAAAAGGAGGGGGGCTAGGCCTGACATATAAACAATTTGAGGAAATATTACACTCTGATTAGGTTGCATTATTCCCTAAAATTGGAAGCAAAAAGGAGTTAGCTTAATTGACGACTGATTAGAGGAGAACCAGATCAGAGATTCTTGATTAATTGTTACGTCTTGAACTGGACCCTGCAATTTAAAATGAGAAATTACCTTGACTTTCCTTTTTAATAAATGACTAAGTTGGAAAAAAGGGATATTATAACTGACCTGATCGAACTATAAGTAGTATATATAACACCTCTCTGGTTGTTTGGAAAAATTATCACAAGCCCAAAAAAGAAATTGTTTCCAAATTTAATGAAACTAGACGTTGCTACAACAATGAGCGTTATGAGCTGGTTAATAATAACTTTAGCCATTGCTGCCTTCTTTTCATCTCAATTATCTTATGCCTATGATCTCAACCCTTTACAAGACATATGTGTTGCAGTTAACGACTCTAACGCTTCTGGTAAATCATCCTTTTATAGTCATGAGAGCTTTTTAACGGAAATTACACATTTGGTCAGTAGGCCAAAAATAATAACATCTGCTAGCCAAATATTTATAAATTATATACTAATTCATTTCTTTTGTAATCGAGAAATCTTCGTGGGCTAATGACGCACGGTTCGAAAGTGGATGGATAATGGGCATACCCATCTACCTTTACAAAAAAATTCAGGGACAGATGTTTAGTAAATCTCCCTCTTTTTATTTTTCTTGCAACTTATACATATGGACCTTTTAGACCACGGTCTAAGATTTTTTTTGAGCAAACTGAAAATCTTATGAGAAAACATTAGATCACGTGTCTAAAAATTTCTTTATCTATTGCAAATGTCGGATGGCTGCATAATGTTTTGTCTGTAAGGTCGAGAAATAATATGAATAATATGCTAACTTCATTTTTAATTCACTTATGTAGTTTTTGTGAATGGAAAGGTTTGCAAAGACCCAAACCTTGCAAACGCAGATGATTTCTTTGCTTCAGGTCTTAATGTTAGTATTGGAAATATAGTGGTGGCTAAGTATGGCTATTCTGTGACTATTGTGGGTGTAAACGACATGCCTGGACTCAACACTCTTGGTATTTCTATTGCTCGTGCTGACTTCGAACCGAAGGGTCTTATCCCACTTCACACACACCCTCGGGCTACTGAGCTCATAACTATCTTGGAGGGAACTATGTATGCTGGGTTTCTTGTGCTTATACGTAAACAGCTTTAAGAGTCGTCTCTTCTCCAAAATCTTGAATCCTGGCGATGTGTTTGTGATCCCACAAGGTCTTATTCACTTTCAGTATAATGTGGGACACAAAAATGCTACTGTACTAGCTACTTTCAATAGTCAAAATCCTGGATTCGTCATGATTCCTAGTTCAATCTTTGCTTCGGATCCACCTATTCTAGACAACGTTCTTGCCAAAGGCTTCCAGCTTGATAAGAAAGTGATTGAAGAACTTCAAAAGAAATTCCCTTAGAATATGTCACTACAAATGTTACTGTGTGCTGAATAAATTCTCCTAGGATATGTCATTACAAATTTTATTGTGTGCTGAATAAATTCTCCTTGGATAATTAAAAACATACAACACTGCCTGTTGTATGTTTCCAACAGTTTCTCTTCTTCCATCATGTAAGTTCTTTTATAACTAAATAAATACTTGAAGAAGCTCTAATAGATTGTTGCAAATGTAATAAAATAAGTAATTATATCCTGCAATGTAATATTTATCAGCTTTACTTAACTAAATCCAAAATGCATATAAACAAGATACTTATTTCCATTACGTGATGAAAGCTAATATTTTCTCCAATAGTAGGTAATGGAATTTATACATGACATATAACACCCAATTTTTCTGATTCGGCGATTCGATCTTAGACCATTTAGCATCACCTTAGGATGACATAATATTAAAAGTGAAGGGTGAGATCCAAATGAGAAAAGGCCAAGGGTAAATGCAGTGTTGTAGCTAAGGCGTTACTAATCCTGTCTAGGGAGAAGTATATATTTTCAAGAATAAAACTCATAGTAATCGATTGGATCCGCACAAGTGATGGGGCATGTGTTTTAATTTCATGCAAAGCAAATAACCTTACCAGGGCTTGACGTGTCACCAATCTTGCCATTTTTTTTTTTTTCAAATCCAAAAAACTCATGGTATTTCTAAGTTTGTGCTGACTAGATGTAATCATACGCCCCGATTCTCACGGTACCTTTCAAAGGTATTTGTTCCATGCAGGGGCGTATGTAGCATTAAAGGTGGGGGTTCAATTGAACTCCTAACTTTCGACGCAGAACATAAATTTATGTGTAAAAATTTATTAAAATTGCAATAAATAGTAGGCATGAACCCATAACTTTTAAAATACAACGTGTTCAATTAAGAATCTTAAAAGGTTGAATCCCTAAAATTTAAATCTTAGATTCGCCTCTGGTTCCATGAATCGCGCCCTACTTTCTTCAATTCTTGGTCGACCATAATCCATAATCCCATAGTAGTCCTCCTCATTGAAGATAATTGCCGGTTGTCCGTTATGGGTCGTTTGTCGCGCCACCACTGTGAACTTGATCTCCAAGATAGTTTGGCTATATTATACTAATGTGCATAGGAACCAACATGGGTACATTTAATTTTGGGATCTTTACACTACACTTAAATAGCACTTTAACAAAGCCCACAATAAATAAAAAACAACGTATATTTTTATTTCTTACAAATTTTTACAATATATAATTAGTATACACATCGATTATACACTTATTATACACTTGTTATACACTGAATGTACATCAATGTACAACTATAAACTATAATGTTGATGTGGAATCTAATTCTCTCCTCATCATCGATATGGTCAATCGTCATATTACTACCAACTGATTATGCATATTGTTAGGAAGATTAAAACCTTGAAGAATCAAGGCAACTTCAAGTTCCAGCATTGCTTCAGGGAAATCAATAACTTGGCAGACTATTTAGCAAATTTGGGTGAGCACAGTAAGCAAAATTCATTCTTCACGCAAGATTTAACCCTTCCTTTGGGGGTTAAAAACTGGTTGAAGAGTTGTTGGACACTTGCATGTATGTTTTGATAATTGGTAAAATGAATGAATTAGGTCAACTGTTACATGTTTCATCCTAGAGTCCAGAAGTGGCAAACTCTTGGAGTAAAGTGCAAGATACGGACTTAACGGACAAAATCTAGGAGTCCTTGCTAAAACTATCTACAATAAACTTTGGTACGTCAAATTCAATTACTCTCCCCGTCCCAATTTATGTGATATAGTTTGACTAGGCACGGAATTTAAGAAAGAGAGGAAGACTTCTAAAACTTGTGGTCTAAAATAAGCCATAGATATTTGTGTGGTTGTAAATTGTTTCATTAAGGGTAAGAGAGAGTTTTAAGTTAATTTTTTCTAAATATAGAAATGTATCATTCCTTTTGGGACAGACTAAAAAGGAAAGTATATCACGTAAATTGGATAGAGGAAGTGTATGACTATGACAAAAAATAGTTTATGACTTTACTATATTACGGAATAAAATTCAGTGATCAGACGATGAAAATAACTCTTCAATATTCATAAACTCTTTAATGACAGTGCAGTCATTGAGTGCTGCTAGCTTTTAGAAGTTCCACATTTGACTCGTACTAGGATGAGAAGTTGAGAACATTCAGTTGTAAGCGAAGGTACAATTTATCATTATTAGCAAATAATAAATTATGTCAAATGCTTATATTAACAATTCATTAATGGACTTTGCTCATTTTCCCATTTCTTTTTAAACTGTTTTATGAAATGTACCACGTGGCTAACCTTTGATTGTTTGTTAGGGTATTTCTATCATTAAACGACTTTCTTAAATATGTAAATTCACCATATTTTTATGAGTTCAATTTCTAGATAATTAGCCACTGAACCCATCATTACATTTGAAATTACGGGTTCAAAAGTTATTTTTTATTAAAAAACCTGGTACATATTCACAAATAATTCTATATTCTGTGTCGAAAAAATGGAATTCATATGAATTCTTTACTTATATTGTCCATCCGCCGCTGTTGTGCTGAGACTAGTGGATTAGAGGTAAAACATATCACGAGATTCTTGATTAATTGTTACTTCTTTTACTTGACCCTGGATTTTAAAATGAGAAATTAGCTTGACTCCTCCCTTTTTAATAAGTCACTAAGATAGAAAATGGGATATTAAAAACTGACTAGATCGAACTAAACGTAGTATATATAACACCTCTCTGGTTGTTTGGGAAAAAAAAAAAATATATATATATATATATATATATATATATATATATATATATATATATAAAAGCCCACAGGAAAAAACTTGTTTCCAAATTTAATGAAAGTAGACTTTGTTATAACAATGAGCATGAGCTTGTTAATAACAACTCTAGCCATTGCTGCTTTCTTTTCATCCCATTTAGCTTATGCTTATGATCTCAACCCTCTACAAGACATATGTGTTGCAGTTAAAGACGCTAACTCTTCTGGTAAATCATCCTTTTGTAGTCATGAGAGTCCTTTGACAATTTTTTTGGCAAGTTACATATTTGGTCAGTCGGCCAAAAAAATTACATCTGCTAGCTAAATATGCATAAATTGAACACTAATTTTATGTATATTACATGTATCTTCCTGCTGTTATGTTGAATGCAATTATACAGTGTAAAGTTTCCTTTTTTTATTTTTATTTTTGCAGCTTATGAACCTTTTAGATTACAGTCTAAAGATTGAGCAAATTGAAAATTTTCTTTAGAAAATATTAGAGCAGGATATAAAATTTTGTAAGTTATTTCCAATGTTAGATGACAACCTAATATTTTATCCGTAAGGTTGAGAAATATATAAGCAAACATTAGACTCTAGTCTAACAATGTCCGAAAGGAAAATTCCTATGCGAAATATTCACATATAACTGGGCCCTAAAAGGGACATTTGCATAAGTCAGCACTACCTACTTTATCTATTTAATTACTAGGCTTTCATCTAAGACAGGTTCGAACCTGCAATATGCTCCTAACCCACGCTAAATCAATATGTTGTATAATTTTTGTCATCTGTTGGCTCTTATCATCTGAATAATATGCTAACTTCATTTTATATCACTGATGCAGTTTTCGTAAATGGAATGGTTTGCAAAGGCCCAAATCTTGCAAAAGCAGAGAATCTCTATGCTTCTAGTCTTAATGTAAGAGGAAACTAAATATAGTGCAGCAAAAGTTTGGTTATTCTGTGACTATAGTGGATGTAAACAACATGCCTGGACTCAACACTTTTGGTATTTCTATTGCTCGTGCTGACTTTGAACCGAAGGGTCTTATCCAGCTTCACACACACCCTCGAGCTACTGAGCTCATAACTATCTTGGAGGGAACTATGTATGCTGGATTTCTTGTACCTGCTGCAAAAAGCTTTAAGAGTCGTCTCTTCTCCAAAATCTTGAATCGCAGCAATGTGTTTACGATCCCACAAGGTTTTATTCACTTTAGTTATAATGTGGGACATACAAATGCTTTATCTACTCGGCTACTTTGAACGGTAAATCACTTGCATTCGTCATGATTCCTAATTCAATATTTGCTTTAGATCCGCTTATTCTCGATGATGTTCTTGCCAAATGTTTCCAGCTTGATAAGAAAGTGATTAAGCAACTCCAAAAGAAATTTCTCTAGAATATGTCACTACAAATGTTATGTTATCGGGTGCTGAATAAATTCTCCTATGATAGTCAAAACATATATTATTGTAACATTTTTTGTTGTATGTTTCCAATCGTTTCTCTTCCATCATATAAGGTCTTTTACCTATGTAGATATTTAAAGGAGCTCCGTAGATTCTTGCAAATTCTATCCGGTGATGTGATATTTAGTAGCTTTACTTAACTAAATCCAAAATGCATAAGTAGGATACTTATTTCCATTTTGTAATGAAAACAAACATTTTTCTCCAATAATAGGTAATGGAATTTATAAATGACATATAACACCCAATTTTTTTGATTCGGTGATTTGAGCTATGATTAATAATTCATGGACCATCTTAGGATGGCATAGCATTAAAACTGAAGGGTGAGATTTAAATGAGAAAGGCCTATGGTCAATGCAATGTTATAGCTAATGCGTTAGTTATGTATTCCGCCTAGAGATTAGTAGCATATATATATTTGCAAGAATGGAACTCAAAGGATTGACCGGATCCGCATGGGTGGTGAAACATATGTGGTTTAATTTCAAGCAAAGTAAATAACCTTTTCAGGGTTTGACATGCCACCAATCTTCTTGAAAGAGAGGGGTGACTTCGGGAACTTGGACGTAGGTGGTGTTTCTTTTATCAAATTCAAAAAATAAAAAACTTTTATAAAACAAATTGTCAATTCAGCATTAGATAAATCACATAAAAATATCAATAAAACTTAAAACATCAATGTCAAGCCTAAAAAAAATATTAAAGCGAAAATGGTGTTAAAAAACAGATACGATAGTAGGTGTTTACGCGAAAAAGTTTTTAGAAAATAATTCAACTATTACTCAAAAATACTTATTTTTTTTCTAAAAATTTGATCAAATATCTCAATTCTCTAAAATAAGTTTTTTTTTTTTTTAAAAAAATCACATTAAATAAATAAACAACTTTAACTTCCTAGTAAAGAGATAATTATAAGGAGTAAGACTTCCAAACGAACTGTTTTACATTTGAAAAAACACTTAAATACTTACAGTCAAAATTTTAACACAATTGATTCTTGAATGAGAATATAAATTTACAAGGCAAAATTGACTGGTAACTCTTCAAGTCTTTTCACCAAACTATTTTAGATATACAGACCTCTACCCCCAAACCCACTTAGAGATAAGGTTATCAACTCACCTAGAACTTAATTATTTATTCTCTACGACATGATATCAAGTATTAATCAACAGGAATTAGATGCTCAATTTATTGATATTAATGATCAACATTTACACAGAAATGAAGAAGATGAAATGACGAGGAAAAGAGAAGAAGAAAGAAGGAAAGGAAAAGAGACGATGAAAGAAGACGTGCAACGAATCTGAGTTCGTTGTACATTGTGTCTGAAACAAATTAGGGATTTGGTCTGAAGAATTAGGGATCGTTTTCTTTATATAGTTCTGGGCCTAATACACATTTGGGTCACAATGCATTTGGGACAACTCTCAGCAGATTTACAATGGACCAACATTACAATATTTGGGCCGAATCTCAACAACACAGTACCAGGCCCAAGTGTATCAGATGAAGATAACAGCCCAAGTCTATCAGATAGGAAATAACAAAATAGTAGCTGTACACAACCTGTATAGTATTTTGTATTTACATTTTATTTCTAGTAGACACTTGTAAATAATTCATTTGATTTGTTAGACAATAGCATATAGTATAGGGACAGGTGTAGTAGTACATAGTACATTATCCTATTGGATATTTTTAGATGCTCTTAGCTAGTCTATAAATACATAGCCTTGTACAGATCTGAAATTAAGGAAAATACAACAAAATTTCTACTATCTTCTTTGTTTCTAATATGGTATCAGAGCAGTGAAGCTCTTGTGATCCGAATCATTTTCCTTCTTTCAAAATCTCACTTCTTTGTTTCCTTCATACTCTCTTAAGCTATGGGAGACAACACTGGAAATGTTAACCAGATTGACCCTAGTAACCCACTCTATATCCATTCTTCTGATTCACCAGGTATGAGTTTGGTGAATTTTATCTTTGACGATAGAGGTTTCCAAGGATGGAGGAGGACCATCCTTATTGCTCTTTCTGCCAAGAATAAACTTGGCTTTATAAATGGTACCTGCAAAATGCCAGATGTAGATGCACCAGATTATCAAGCATGGAGTAGATGCAATGATATGGTGACTTCATGGTTACTTAATTCTCTATCAAAGGACATAGCAGATAGTGTCATTTACTCTAAGACTGCTAGAGATCTTTACACAAATCTGGAACAAAGATTTGGATAGTCAAATGGTGCTAAACTTTTTCATTTGCAAAAAGAGTTAAGTGAGATTGTTCAGGGAAACACAGATGTGGCAGGATACTTCACCAAAATCAAAAGGCTTTGGGATGAGCTAGATTCATTAAACACAGACAACAAATGCACAGAACTGCATCTGTGGGGAAAAGGAAAAGCTAACTAAATCTTTAGAAGATGAGAGATTGATTAAGTTCCTCATGGGGCTAAATGAAACCTATGGTCCAGCTAGGAGTAGTATCCTCATGATTAAGCCTTTGCCCAATCTCAACCATTCCTACTCATTACTTTTGCAGGAAGAGAACCAAAGAGAATCATACATTAATGTTAATGTATCTACTGGCACTGTATCTTTCATGGCAGGAAAACAAGCATACGTAACTAACCAAGTTTATGCAAAAAATCAGAACCATGTCACCAATCATGTCTATGCAGCCCAGAGAAACAAACCATCTAGTCAAGGGGTTTGGGAAGACAAATCATAAGCAAGGTTTCAACCCAAACAAAACAACCTGTTCTGTACCTACTGCAAGAAAACTAATCATACCAGGAAAGGTTGTTACAGATTGATTGGGTTTCCTCCTGATTTTAAATTCACAAACAACAAAGGAAAGAAGAACCAATCTGAAGCAAGAAGTAACTCAGTTTCAATTGAAGAAACAGAGATGATGAGTCAAGACACAAACATGGGAAATAATATGGGAAACAACATGAATCAGCTAACCAAAGAGCAATACAATCAGGCTGTTCAGTACTACAGAGGAAAGAAAATGGGAGAAGGTTCAACTTCTGGAATAGCACCTGAAGGAACAGGAAACATAAAGGCTGCTGCTGGTATAACTTATACACTCTCTCTTACCTGTCTAGCTTCTAAAAATTCTAGTTACTGGATCATAGATTCAGGAGCTTCTGAGCACATATGCTTCAATGCTAAAGTTTTCAGTTGACTCCTCTCTCTGATCTTATGTTCATCATTTTACCAAATTCTTCTAAAATAAACATTACCCATAAAGGAAGTGTGTCTATTTTTGCTGATGTTGTTCTAGAAAATGTCCTATATGTTCCTTCTTTTAAATACAATTTAATGTCAGTTGATAAATTTGTTAAACAATTTCAATCAAACCTCTTATTCACTCCTACAGGATGTCTTTTGCAGGCCCCTTTTATGAAGAAGCCACAAGTTTTTGGTGAATCAAGGGATGGACTCTTTCTTCTCCAACCTAATAGTACAACTAGGAGTTTTTATTTTAAGGAAAACAAAAATGTAGTAGTTTCAGAGGCTACTCCTCAGTCTGTTGCAGTTTCTTTTTCTATTCAATCAAACTCTAATGTAAATCTTTGGCACAAAAGATTGGGGCATTTGCCTTTTCATGCAATGAAATACATTAGTTTTTTCAAGTTTCCTTCAAATTCTACATGCACTTGTGATGTTTGTCCCATGGCAAGGCAGTCTAGGTTATCTTTTCCTACTAGTCATATCAAATCCAAAAGGATTTTTGAACTAATCCACATTGATACTTGGGGTCCCTATAAAGAACCCACACATGAAGGTTTCAAGTATTTCCTCACTGTTGTTGATGATTATAGTAGAGCAACTTGGACTCATTTATTGAAGACTAAAAGTAAAGCCTTTCCAGTTCTACAAAATTTTATATCTATGGTGGAAAGACAATTTGATCTTAAGGTTAAAATAATAAGGTCTCACAATGCTTTTGAGTTGGGAAAAAGCACAATGAATTCTGATTATCTAGCTTCTAAAGGAATAATTCATCAGACTTCCTGTGTCTCTACTCCACAACAAAATGGAGTTGTAGAGAGAAAACACATGCATTTATTAGAAGTGGCCAGGGGATTATTTTTTCAGTCTCATGTTCCTGTGAATTATTGGGGAGAATGTTTGTTGACAGCCACTTATTTGATCAATAGAATACCTTCTAAGGTTCTACATGGGAAAACCCCTTTTGAGGTTCTGTTTCAAAGAAAACCTGAGTATGAAAGACTTAACCTGAGTATGAAAGACTTAGAGTGTTTGGCTGTTTGGTTTAGGTGTCTACTTTATCTTGCAACAGGGGAAAATTTGAACCTATAGCTAAGTCTTCAGGTTTTTCTAGGGTACTCAGATAATCAAAAAGGTTATAAGTGTTTGGATTTGGAAACCAAGAAAATCATTGTATCCAGAGATGTGAAATTTCAGGAGGAGTCTTTTCCTTTTGCTACTGCTTCATCAACTCCATCAACTATCTTTCCTCTTTCTCATCACTACAGGATCCTTGATGATTTACCAACACTTGACTCTACCTCTAGTCCATAAAACAGCACTGAAAATAGCTCCCTCATTCCACCTAGACCACCTATCAGCCCCACATCTTCCACCTCACCTTTTAATCCTACTGATCCTACATCTCCCTCTTCTACATCTCCTTCCACTAATACTACAGGAACTTCTTCTTATCCCTACCATTTCTTCCACTTCTCTGGCCCCAAGAGGGCACAGCAGAGTTACTAAGATGCCTAGTTACTTAAATGACTATATATGTGATGACATTATTCTCACCAATGTTTCTAGGGCCTGTTTTACTACACCAGTATAGCCTCCTACTTTTTCTTTCTCAGCCTTGTCCTCACACAACCAACATATTCTCACCTCCATTTCTCAGATTTCAGAACCTACAAGTTATTTTTAGGCTACTAATCATCCTGGTTGGAAATTAGCTCTGGACAAGGAAATTGAAGCCTTAGAAAACAATAAGACTTGGGACATAGTTATTTTACCACCGGGAAAGAAGGTCTTACTTTGCAAGTGGGTTTATAAAGTTAAACATCTATCAGATGGAACTATTGAAAAGTTGAAGGCCAGGTGTTACATCCCGTATTTTGAACGACGGGACGATTCGGGTTAACTATGATAAGTTAAGGTCAGGACCATTCCGGGGTGCGAAGTCGGGACGTGTGACCTTCGATTTTGTCATAAGACCTAAGTGTGTATGATTTTGTCGACATGGATCATTTAGGAAAAAATTGGGACCAAAGATGGAATATTTGGAAATGGCCAATTATTGGAGAGAAAGGAGGGAGTAAAATATGGCTATGTGGCCGGCCACCTTTGGAGCGGGCCATGGCCACATGGTTGGCTATTATATGTAAAAGAAAAAAGATGACTAAGGGACCATTATATCATCATCTTCACTCCTTAAGAAAATCAAGAAACTTGGAGAAAAACAACCAACAACCATTCGGCCATGACCATGGGAACTTGAAGTCCAAAAATCTTCATCCCAAAAATATTTTCTTCTAGTTTTCCTACTAATTAGAGGGTGCTTAGTAACGTGGAGTTGTTGTTTCAAGCGTTGGATTGTTCGTTTTCATCCTTGGCCAACTTTGGACAAATTGAGAAGTTGTGAAGGAAGGTAAATTTTAATCTTGTTTTATGAGTTATGGAAGGTTTATGTGTGTTGTTGTATGTTAATATGGATGAAATTTATGGAAATTTGGTATTTGAAGTTGAGGCCGTGAGTATGGTAGTTGGTCGTGCATGTGTGTGTTATGTTAAAAGTGGTGCATGAGCTTTATGTAGCATGTTTGATTATTGTAGAATGTTGAAATGAATAAAAATCATGAAGTATATATATATGGGTGTGTTGGCCGAATATGGCCTTTATGTGTGTCAAGAAATGAATTAGTTTTCTTGGAATTTTGGTTGTTGTTGTTATGTGGATTCTATGTTGGAAATGAGAGTGTAATGATTCAAGTTGGTATGGTAAGTGTTATGGGGTGATTTGGAAGACTTTGTGTATTTAGTGTAATTTTTATATTTATGGAAATAGACATGGTTAGAATATGGATTGTTGAGCAAATCACGATTTGAAATCGATAATGTATTAGAGTTGAGGTTCTCGGGTTTGGGGATCATTTCGGTGGATTGGAGCATTTGTTGGATTGTTGAAAATATTGTGTGAATTGTTTAAAGAGTTCTTGAATATTGTTTGAATGGTTTTGGATTGATAAATGAGTATGTGTTAGTTTGATTATTACATGTTGGTTTGTATATATGTAGTTGTAGTAAGCATAATTGGAATGTTGTTGGAATGTGTAAAGAAGGATTATTAATGTTCGAATGTGTTTCGAATTGATTGTGAATATGGTTGGAATGATTGTTGGTGTTGTTGTGTTGTTGAATTTGGCCGAGTTTAATTCTCGGGGATGTTGGATCTATGGGGAGATGCGCCCAAATTTAGTGAGACAAATAGAGGCCTAAGAAAAACCTCCCAAAGGCATATGATTTACATTTGGTAACTTTGACCATTTGCGGATTTTGAGAGAAACGGAGTTTGAGCTTAGCGAGCATAAGACGTCCGTAAGGTATGTAAAGCTTACCTATTCTTGTTATGGCATGTCCTAGACCTACTAGGCCGAAAACGGAGCCTTGGGGATAATTCTATTCTTAAATCCGAGTTTGAGTTTTGCATACTATTCATTCGAGCGCAATTGAACTATAATCCTTATATTTGATCAAAAAATG
>NC_081342.1:5621665-5669118 GCF_029784015.1 Lycium ferocissimum | reverse complement strand
CGCTCCAACGACACCTCCACGCTACTTAGGGACCTTAATATAGTGGGTTTACACCAAGGAATTAATTTTGGAAGAGCTTAAAATGGAGTTGGTTTTTTTGGCTCCCTTGGCCGAGAGCTTCTAGCTCTTCAACTCTTGTTCCCTTATTTTTTTCTAAGTGTTGAAATGCAAATGAAGACTTGTGGTCATCTTTTAACTAATATAAGAAGTGCACAATTGTCCCTTGGCCCACATTAATGTGTTGTTCCAATTAAAAGTTGACACAAAATTGTGTGGGCCATTCACCCCACTTACATGGCCAACCATGGAAATGGATGATTTTTTTCAACTTCCAATTTTATCACTTTTGGTCCCAAATTCTCCTAATTATTCCATGCCAACAAATTCATGATCAACTTATGGCTCAAAATAAAATCGAAGGTCAAAAATCCCGACTTTGCATCCCGGAATAGTTTTGTCCTTAACTTATCATAATTAATCCGGATTGTTCCAATGTACAAAAATACGGGTTCTAACAAGTTGGGAGTCGTTTCTCTCCCCTCCAACTTGAGGGGGATATTGATATTAATGATCAACATTTACACAGAAATGAAGAAGATGAAATGACGAGGAAAAGAGAAGAAGAAAGAAGGAAAGGAAAAGAGACGATGAAAGAAGACGAGCAACGAATCCGAGTTCGTTTACTTTCGTGTCTAAAACAAATTAGGGATTTGGTGCGAAGAATTAGGGATCGTTTTCTTTATATAGTTTGCAGGCCTAAATACACATTTGGGTCACAATGCATTTGGGCCAACTCTCAGCAGATTTACAATGGACCAACATTACAATATTTGGGCCGAATCTCAACAACACAGTACCAGGCCCAAGTGTATCAGATGAAGATAACAGCCCAAGTCTATCAGATAGGAAACAACAAAATAGTAGTTGTACACAACCTGTATAGTATTTTGTATTTACATTTTATTTCTAGTAGACACTTGTAAATAATTCATTTGATTTGTTAGACAATAGCATATAGTATAGGGACAGGTGTAGTAGTACATAGTACATTATCCTATTGGATATTTTTAGATGCTCTTAGCTAGTCTATAAATACATAGCCTTGTACAGATCTGAAATTAAGGAAAATACAACAAATTTTCTACTATCTTCTTTGTTTCTAATAAAATTAAGGTAATATATCAACTTCCAATTTTCTTTTCTTTTAAGGGATCGCAAGGTAAAATAGATGAATGAGGTTATATGTCACAAACAAGTTGTTATCAATGTGGGATTTTCAAGAAAGAATCTGTTGTAACAAATAAGTAAATAGAAGAAGAAGCAATTGGGAATACTGAAAAGAGAAAAAAAGAAAAAGAGTTCCCCCAGTAGGAAACTTAATTCCAAATTAATTTAAAAGGCATAGGTAAGAACTAGAGAAAATAATAAAATGGTCCTTCATATTTGAGGTAATTTCAAAGTAGTCTCTTAAATATATACTCTCGAGCATTTCTTTTTGGTCTTTTAAGTTTGTTAAAAGTGAGCAATTTTGGTCGTTATTAAATATTTAACAACTCTTTGTGTTAGATTTGACGAGAATTATAAAAAAATAATTATTTGAAGGAGCAATTTCTATAGTTTTTGTTATTTTGGGTCTATTTTCAAGAGTGTGAACTAAAAGTCCTCACTTTTGACAAACTAATGACCAAAACAACTCAGAAATATATTTAAGGAATCGGACTACTTTGAACCTACCCAAATATAAGGAAGAGTATGTCATTTTCTCGTAAAAACTACACACTTCAACATTAACAAAAACAATGGTGACAACTATCTATAAATAGGCTAAGATGTTTCATTATTAATTCATCACATGTGATCACCTATACATTGATCATCCCCACAAGAAAAAAGAAGTTTTCAAGAAAGCTTGAATTGTTTTAATCCAGAATGGCTTTTCACCTCCTTACAATTATCTTAGTCATCGTTGGTCTGCTTTCTTCCTTTGGTTCTTCCTTTGACCCAAGCCCATTTCAGGACTTTTGTATTGCAGCTAGTGAATCCAAGGCTGCAGGTAAACTACCATTTCAATCTAACAAAACCTCCATTTCATTTTTCTTTGGATTAATTTATCTACATTGATAGTGTAAAAATCTCTACACTACTAATGTATTTTAACATGTTATAGCATGTGATTATTTGCTTTATTTTTCAAGTTATTAATTCCACTTATTATGAACAGTAATTTGTAGTTACTTATTCTGATCTGAGTGTAAAAAGTCGTTTATAATATCGGGTTTCATTTAGTATCTGGATAAAGAAAATAATCTAGGACGAAATGTCGGGTTACCTTATCCCGTGTTGTGTTGAAATTTTTGATTTCAAGATAAATAATGCCGGGATTAATTATATCTTCATCCTGATAGTACCATAATCAACTCATATGAGGAAACAACCAAATGATTAAGATGCATTTAATTTCTCCCAAAGCTCTTCTCTAGCAGTAATTGTAAAAAAGTCAAGGTTAAAATTGAAAATAAAATCTTATTCAAGTTTTGTCCAATTCTAAACCAAACACATGTTTTGAATTTTACACCATTTATTCCATTTTAATTAAATAAAACAAAAAACTAAATAATCCATGGAATTTCAGTCTTAATATTACAATTCCTACATTATGTTTCAGTATAGTCCAAAAGTGCCGCTCAATGTATAGAAGTTAAACTCTTCCTTTTCGTTCTTTCTTTTTCGGGTTCTAAGGCTTACACTAATACATACTCCTATTTTGTTCTACTTTATTTTGTAGTATTCGTGAATGGGAAATTTTGCAAAGATCCAAAACTCGCCACAGCAGACGATTTCTTTCTTGCAGGACTTAACGTTAGTGGAAATCCTTTACCAGGATTGGGATCATTTGTAAATTTGGTAGATGTAAATCGACTTGCAGGACTCAACACTCTTGGCATTTCAATGGTTCGTGCTGATTTTGCACCATATGGCCTAATTCCACCCCACACACACCCTCGGGCCACTGAGCTTATTGTTGTCACAGAGGGCACTCTTTATGTGGGATTTTTGGCACCTGACACTACAAATCCATTGAAGACTCGATCTTTTACAAAAATATTGAGTAAAGGGGATGTATTCGTGATCCCACAAGGATTAATTCACTTTCAGTATAACGTTGGACATACGAATGCAACTGTTTTTGCTGCTTTTAATAGCCAAAATTCTGGGCTAATTGTGGTTGGAAGTGAACTCTTTGGATCAAATCCACCACTTGTGGATGATGTTCTTTCAAAAGCATTCCAATTGGACAAGAAAATGGTTGCAACACTTCAAGGATTGTTCTCCTAGAATGAACAAGAAAAAATTGTGTGTTAGAAAATAATATGTATACGTGTGAGCTCATTGGTTGTTTTTTTTTAATATATGTATTTGCTATCAATTTTGTGATGTTTGAGAGATGACTTAAAAAGGCAGAAAAATAAAGATCAGGTGAGAACATCTGGAATAGTGGCATTGATGTTACTTTGTTACCATCCTTTGTTCTTTGAACCTTTTTGAGGTTTGGAATAATTAAATATTACTATTGTTCCTTTTTGAGTTTTGAAATAATTAAATATTACTATTGTTCAAGCTCTTTATTTCCTAGTTCACATATTTGTGGGGTTGATTCTATTCTATAGATGAAGACTCAATTTTACTTTATTGCATTAAAATTACTAAATTATTTTGTAATGAAAAAAATTTGAACTCAATTTTATTCAATATCACGAAAGTCACTAAACTATTTTTTGGGTTCATCCTATCACATCGACAAAAATACTCCCTTCGTTCTAATTTATGTGGACATAATTTTCATCGGCATGAACTTTAAGAAATAAATAAATCTTTTGAAATTTGTGGTGTAAAACATGCCATATCACTTGTCCATGGCTATATGACTTTTGATACTTGTGACTTTAAATATGCTACAATATTTGTGGTTACAAAAGTTTTCCATTAAGGGTAAAATGAGATATGTAAAATTAATTATTTTCAAAATTTTAAAGGTGTATCATTCTTTTTAAAACGAAAATAAAGAAAAGTGTATCACATATATTGAAATAGATGTATGAAATATTTTGTTGGTACGTCAAAGAGCTTTGCTTCATCCGCGAAGTCAATATATATACATATATATATAGAGAGAGAGAGGATAATGACAAAAATAGAAAAAAATTATTTTGTGTCTCACATGACTAACACTAATTGAGTGAAACTTCTTCTTTTGTCTCACGAGTTAATGGACCCAAAATTTGTGAACCCTAGATTGAAAATGGGTCTGGAAGGCATTAATATAAAGATCCAACAATGAAAACTTCTGTTTGCTAAAAGTGGGTTAGTGAGGAACATACCTTTAACTTTAGTTTCTACTCTTCTTCTTTATCGACTGTTGAGAATGATTTGTAGTGCCAATCCAACACAAGTCCTTTTTTTAATATTTTTTGTTAATATGAACTTGATTGCCCATCAAGCTTCAAATTATATCATTGCAAATTTTTTTTGTTGTTTCGATAGGTTGGCTCTTCTTGAAGTTGTTTATGGATTTGGTAAACACATATTTTGTGAGACCTGCTAACAAAAGGACAAAATAGAATTCGGCATTAGTATTGTCACACCTCTTTTTTCCCACAAAAATCATTTATTATATTAAGTTCAAAAAGGGTTTTCAAATCGAAAGTGACGAAAAAATGTGTTTCGAAAAGGGATTTTATTTAGAGAAAAAGAGTCACCCACTTGACATCGAGTTTTGGTGTGCCAAGTCACCGTAAAATTAACGTCCCTTTTAAAAAACAAGTTTGACTCTAAAATACTGATCATGCGACAGAGATTCCAGTTAAGGAATTCTGTTGACCGAGGGGAAGGTGTGAGGCATCCCTCGAGTCCCGTGGTTTTAGCACAGTCGCTTTAATTAACTCGTATCGGCTTAAATAGAAACTCAATCAGCTAACTCAAACAATCACATAAGCACGCGCACAAGAAAAGTTCGAAAATAAAGTCCAAATTATTACAACATGAAATAATATAAAAAAAAAAAAAAAAAAAAAAAAAAAAAAAAAGGGAAGAACTATTTATGTATGTTGAGCTCATAACTATCTTGGAGGGAACTATATATGCTGGATTTCTTGTACCTGCTGCAAACAGCTTTAAGAGTCGTCTCTTCTCCAAAATCTTGAATCCTGGCGATGTGTTTGTGATCCCACAAGGTCTTATTCACTTCAGTTATAATGTGGGACGTACAAATGCTACTGTACTCGCTACTTTGAAGAGTCAAAATCCTAGATTCGTCATGATTCCTAATTCAATATTTGCTTCAAATCCGCCTATTCTCGATGATGTTCTTGCCAAAGGTTTCCAGCTTGATAAGAAAGTGATTAAGCAACTCCGAAAGAAATTCTCCTAGAATATATATGTCACTACAAATGTTATTACATGTTATCGGGTGCTGAATAAATTCTCCTATGATAGTCAAAACATATATTATTGTAACATTTTTTGTTGTATGTTTCCAATCGTTTCTCTTCCATCATATAAGGTCTTTTATCTATGTAGATATTTAAAGGAGCTCCGTAGATTCTTGCAAATAATATCCGGTGATGTGATATTTAGTAGTTTTACTTAACTAAATCCAAAATGCATAAGTAGGATACTTATTTCCATTTTGTAATGAAAACAAACATTTTTCTCCAATAATAGGTAATGGAATTTATAAATGACATATAACACCCAATTTTTCTGATTCGGTGATTTGAGCTATGATTAATAATTCATGGACCATCTTAGGATGGCATAGCATTAAAACTGAAGGGTGAGATTTAAATGAGAAAGGCCTATGGTCAATGCAATGCTATAGCTAATGCGTTAGTTATGTATTCCGCCTAGAGATTAGTAGCATATATATATTTGCAAGAATGGAACTCAAAGGATTGACCGGATCCGCATGGGTGGTGAAGCATATGTGGTTTACTGAGCTACTGAGCTCATAACATCCCGGGTTCTTCTCCGCGAATGGCCATCATTGTTTTTACATTAAGTTTTCTTCTGGGACATCCCACCCGGGAATGAGTACATGAGATTGAAAGCGAGTAAAAGCACACAAGCAATTAATCCAACTTAAAGTTTGCCTATCCAGCCCCAATAAAATGAACGAAAATTTACAGCTCATAACTATCTCTAAGACTTATTTATTAGTAATAGCTATCTTTTTTTTAAAATTATTTTTGGTAGCTTAATTATTTATCAAATTACCATCTATAACTTGTTTTTTTAACTGCAGTGTATTTCCCTAAAAATAAGGTATCTCTCTCCCACTTAACCACAATTTTTTTTCCAAATACTTTTCTCTCACCTATCAAATCTATTTTCTCCCTCACTCCTCTTTCTCTCTCCATTCTATCTCCTAGTCTTTTAAATTGATTTTCTCTCACCTACCAAATTTATTTTCTCCCTCCCCCTCTTTCTCTCTCTGTTCCATCACCTACCCTAGATCTCATTTTCTCTTACAAATCAGAAGAATCCTACAGTAGTAGTAGCAGCCATGGTCGACGAAAAAAATAGCTCTAACTTGGCCATGTTCTTAATCTCCTCACGTGTCTTCCCAGCTATCTTTCGCCTCATGCCATTCATAGAAGCATCTCGGCAAACATTTGTGAGGCCGTCTCCACTATATCCCTCTGTTTTACGAGCTACTTCTTTAATGTCCACATGTCGTGCCTACGATGTCACAGAAGACATTTGCAATTTGTTAAAAGAAAGATTCATTCAACCAAATAGATAAACTAGCTACAATTCCTTCAAACTTCAGAAGCATATTACCAAAATCCATTTACAAAATAGGATCCAATTAAAAGGACACCAGTTTCATAAATCGAGAGACGTACGTCTTTATAACATTGATGCTTTGAGACATTGGAGAAAAAGTATGCTTGTATCGAATTCAAAAGAACAAGAAAAAAAAACACCATTGATGAGAGTTGTAGAGCTTCATGTCCACCAAGTGTTTGATAAAATGTTTTAGTATAATTCAGTGTATTTCTGTGTATTAACAAACAATATATCTAACTTTCAGTATATTTCAGTGTATTTCAGTAATTATTTCACTGTATTTCAATGTATTTATCTTTTTTTTGTTGTAAATATAATGAATGTTCCAAATATAGAGCCTATTTTTACTACACTTTGTTTTCACGACTTTTGTATTTCGCTGTATTTCAATGTATTTCTGCATTTTGTATTTCTAATTTATGAAACCGTTTCTGATATATTTCATTGTATTCCATTGTATATACGCATACTACAACTTTATATTTCTTGAACAATCAACCATATTTCATTATATTTCAGTGTAGATTTTTCTGTATTTGGAAGTTTTTGTATCTTTAGTGATTTTTGAATTCAAAAAGTTTTGATTGTGATAAAAGTTGAGAGAGATTCGTAAGCTTTTATGGAAGAACAACCGTTATGCCTGATTTAAGGAAAGTTTTAAATTGAATCCCATAATTTTTTTTTTTTAAAAACTGTTCCATAAATAGGGCCTGATTTTACTCTTCAGTGATTTGTGTGAAATATGGTTGATTTAATTTGACTTACTATTTAAAAAGGAAAAGAATATTATGTTCCAAAAATATAGCCTATTTTTTTCTCGAGAATTTAAAAAAAAAATATGTTCCAAAAATAGAGCCTAAATTTACTCTAACGTGTTTTGTATTTCTCTATATTTATTTGTATTTCAAAAATGCGAGATACAACCGAAATACATCAAAACGCTACTATTTAATTGTAAATCTTCAACTTGTTGCATATAATTAGAAAAATTTATTAAAAAAGTGAAATTTTATTTGTGTAAGTTTCCCTAAAATGAAAGCAAAGCAGACTAATCATGTGAAGCCCAAACTTCTTCCCATTTTTTAATTAACCCCACGGCCCACTAACAAACATTGCCTATTATCAATTTAGCCCCAACTGTCACTTACAATTTATCCCATTCAACAAACTTGAATTAAGTCGCCAATTAACATGTCAATTCTAGGTGATAATTACTAAACACTTCAAGCAAGAAATTAAACTAAAATCAGTAGAGCATGCTCAAGAATAAAACTTCTTTCGCACATCAACGTTCCATTTCAAAGCACCAAAATCATGTATTTAATCAGGTACAACGTGAGAAATGGACCTTCAAACGGAGCTTTGAACCATGCCTTAGCTTTTAATTCCAAACTGTTTCTACTGAGACCGGAGCTTCGAACCAAGACCTTTAAAACACGAACAGACCATTTGACGTTTTCGAGCTCATCCAAACAACGGGAAAGGCGATAGTTTTGGGTTGTATCAAAAACGGTGGTGAGCTTGTGTAGTCTAATAATGGTGTTCTTGGCTGTATTTTATTGGGGTTTTGGGGTGGTTCTACCATGCTTTAATGGTGTGTGTTCGACGTGAAATCCACATCCTTTTCCCCTTTTGGTGCGTGAAGATGGATGTTTACTACATGATTATGGTGGAGGCTTATGGCAGTTTTGAGAAGAAAATGGAGTTGGGGAAGATGATAAAGATGGCCCCTGTCTCTCTATGAACTATTTTGGGTATCTCTGCATATATCTTGTGTTGGATATGTATGACCGCGAATATAATGGTGAATGTATTCAAAATGAGAAGGTGCAGGTGACTGTGGCTGCTTATGTGTGTATGGTAAATTCGGATGATTTTTTTGGGTCTAGGGTCGATTAGTGTGTGGATTAGAAGGGAAAAAGAATCCTATGTCGAACTGTTTGTCGAACTGTTATCATGTGTGCCAATGTAGGGTATGAAGGAAAGAGGTATCCTATGTAGAAATCTTTATCATGTGTGCTAGTGTAGGATATGAAGGAAAAAGGTATCCTGTGTAGAAATGTTATCATGTGTACAATATTTTTTTTTACTCCTTTTTCTTGATTTTCGTTTCCGTAAATAAACCTACTAAATAAAAATAGAATAATCGACACATCAAAAATTAAAATTAAAAGAAATATTTGATTGCTAGAAGGTGAGACACCCGGAGAGAATCAAAATTACGTGTCTACAAGTATTTGTGCTCCAAGCTAGGTGTTCTATTGCACCACCTTGCTTGAAGAGGAGTGTTGAATATGGTGTAACTTAGGCCAAAAGGGCATAGTAGTCATTTTACCTTACTCGGTAGTTAGTCGTTAATTAGCCAATTTGTTAGTTATTATCTTTCTGTTGACAAGTGTATAAACATCCAACTAATTAAGTGGATCATTTATTCTTCAATGAAACAGTATCAAGTTTCTCTTATTCTCCATTTCTGATTTCTCAAGATTTAATATGACAACTATCTGTATATAGGCTAAGATTTTTCAGTATTAATTCATCACCTGTGATTAGCTATACATTAATCATCCTACCAGAAAGAAAAAAAGTTTTCAAGAAATTAAAGCTTGAGTTGTTTGGATCCATAATGGCTTTTCCTCTCCTCATGATGGATCCACAATGGCTTTTCCTCTCCTCATGATTATTCTAGTCATTGTTGGTCTGCTTTCATCCTTTGGTTCTTCCTTTGATCCAAGCCCTGTTCAGGACTTTTGTATTGCAGCTAGTGACTCCAATGCTGGAGGTAAATTCTTTTTTTTTTTTTTTTTAACTTATATAGACGGATAGTGTACATTTGTTTATATTATCTGTATATTTTAACATATTTTAGTAGGTGATGATTCGCTTTATTTTCTAGTTCTAATTTCACCTGTTATAAACAGTTATCTGTAGTTATATGTTGGGTGATCTGTTAGTATAAAAATTCATTTACACGGTCGAGAGTTATTTAATAAACTAATTCCAGGATAAAATGAAGGATCATCTTATCCCATGTTTGGTTGTAATTTTTTATTTAATTCTAGAATAAGTAATTCCAGAATTATTTGATATGTTAATCCCGGTAATACCATATTCATCTCATACACGGAAACAACCAAATGACGGTAAAGATGCCTTCTTGCGAAACTCTTTTCTCAAGGTCCTATAAAAAAGCCGAGGTTGAAATTCGAAAATGAAGTTTATTCAAGTTTTGTCCAGGTTCAAATCAAACACATACTTTGAATTATACACCTTATATTTAAAAAAAAAAAAAAAAAAAAAAAATCTAAAATCCATGGGTTATCAATCTCAATATATTATAATCTTTGCATTATTTCAGAATAATTTTGTTCATGAACCAAATATCCCCTCAGTGTATTGAAGTTAAACTATTTTCCTTTTTTATCTTTCTTCTTGTTTGGTTGTAAGGTTTACACTAATACATACTCCGAATTTTTTTTTTTTTTTTTTTTTTGCAGTCTTCATGAATGGAAAATTTTGCAAAGATCCAAAACTTGTCACAGTAGACGATTTCTTTCTGCAGGATTTAACGTAAGCGGAAATCCTTTACCAGGAATGGGAACATTTTTAAATTTGGTCGATGTAAATCGTCTTCTTTGGACTCAACACTCTTGGCATTTCTCTTGTCCGTGCTGATTTTGCACCACTTGGCTTAATTCCACCACACACACACCCTCGTGGCACTGAAATTATCGTTGTCGTAGAGGGTTATCTTTATGTTGGATTTTTGGCCCCTGACACTACAAATCCATTAAACACTCTATCTTTTACAAGAATATTGAGTAAAGGGAATGTATTTGTGTTCCCACAAGGATTGATTCACTTTCAGTATAATATTGGACATTCAAATGCAACTGTGTTTGGTGCTTTGAATAGCCAAAATCCTGGGCTAAATGTGGTTGCTAGTCAACTCTTTGGATCAAATCCACCAGTTGGGGATGATGTTATTGCAAAAGCATTCCAATTGGACAAGCAAATGGTTACACAACTTCGAGGATTGTTCTCTTAGATTAAACAAGAAAATTTGTGTCTTAGAAAATATTAAGTATTTTGGGAATTTTGGCTGTTTTTCTAATATTATGCATTTTGTCTATCGATTTTGTAATGTTAGAACTTAGAAAGGGCAGACATATAATGGTCAGGTGAGAACTATCTGCAATGACAATGGCCTTGATGTTACTTTGTTACCATCCATTGTTCTTGTAATTCAATTTGAGTTTTGAAATAATTAAATATTACACTATTTTGCAAGATCTTTATTTCCTACTTCCTATATTTGTTGGGTTAATTTGATAGATGATCACTTAAATTTCACTTTATTGTACTAAATTATTCTGCGTGAGAACATCTAGAATAATGGCGTTGATGTTGTCATAGTTAAATACTACTATTGTTCAACCTCTTTATTTCCTAGTTATTATATTTGTGGGGTTAATTTCATGGATGATTACTCAAATTTTACTTTATTGTACTAAAATTATTAAGTTATTTTTTGGTAATTACGGAAAAATCAATCAACTTATTCAAGTATCACGAAAGACACTAAAATATTTGTTTTATTCACCCTTCCCGAACATCACATCGACAAAAATACTCTCTTCGTTCCAATTTATGTGGATATAATTAAATCTGCACGAATATTAAGAAATAAATGAAGACTTTTGAAATTTATGATCTAAAATATGTCGATGTCATAGCATTTCTGTGGCTATAAGGCTTTGTATCCAAAGGACCTCAACTTGATTCCTTTGAGAATTAAGGCAATTGTTTATTAAGAAAATTTGATTTCTCCAAAATTACTTATTTAATATTTGCTTGTGTATGCCAAACGCTTTCTTCCTTCCTTTTTTCCGGAAATAATTTAAGGACTTCCTGTTCAAGTTTTTATGCTGGAAGGGCACTCGGAGGATACCAAAATTTAGAATTCGGCCAGAACTTCCTTCTTCTCCTTCCTTTCTTTCCTTCTTCTTCTTTCAATGAATCATGAACACCTAATTAAATTTTTTTTTAAAATGATAAAGGTGCTATAAAAAAAATTGAAGATTCATTGCTTATTTGTGATTGGAACTGAATGGAATTGCTTACTTATAGTATTGTCTATCAATAATTATTTGATTTGGTGGTGGGAGGAAATTGAAAACATCAATGTTGGATGTTGTTGAACTTGAAAAAAAAATATTGAAGAAGGCAGAGTGGGTCTATTAATTTTTTAAGGTTTAGGTTGAATTCAACTATTGAAAATTGTTGAGATTAGTAGTAGAAAGTCGCAATCAAATTCGAAGAAAAAACGTGATGGTAAATTTCTATAAAAAATGTTGTGGTGATCATCAGGATTTGACCAGAAATCCTGACGAATCATCATAGCTTGTTGTTAAGACAAAATCTTGGCCAATCTCAAATAAGAAATCTTGACGAATTATCATAACTTATTATCAAGGCAAATCTTGGTCAATCTCAAATAAAATTCCTGATGAGTCACCATAAGTCATACTGGCAATCCCCTCCTATTTGTACAAATTAGCCAAGGAAAATCATTAGGCTAGGCTTGGGTTCCATCGAACATCACAATTAACTTATAAATTACTTGTCGATTAATGCCTTCTTTTTTAGTGAGAGAAGGAGGATTAAAAAAAGGAAGAAATCCACATAGAATCTAGTGATATCAGTAACGTTTATATGCCATAATTAATTAGACAAGGGCAAAACAAATTCGGGCCACCTAAACTGAAAATACATGCATGTCTGTTCACATTATAGAAAACAGAGGGTATAGCAAATCAAACAACCCTCGTTTTATATTTTTTTTTTAGTACTCGATTTTGATTGGTTTTATAAACCTTGTATACATAAGGGTGACTAATTAGTTGATATAGTCCAAAACCACAGAATCAGGAGCTTGAACTAAAACTTCAGGAGACGGGGCTGGTGCAGCAGCATGTGCAGGTTCTTCAGAAGGTGGATCATGCTGATGATGTTTGTGTTTATGACCATGATGGTGCGAGTGATGATGATGATGCTTGTGGTGATGATGGTGGTGGTGATGATTATGCTTAGGAGTTGGCGGTGAAGATGGTGGAATAGACGGAGTGTCTCCTGAAGGCGGTGCGACGACCGGAGCATCTCCTGAAGGTGGAGTGTCTCCTGAAGGCGGGGAGACGATCGGAGCGTCTCCTGAAGGTGGAGTGTCTCCTGAAGGAGGTGAGATGACCGGAGCGTCTCCTAAAGGTGGTGAGATGACCGGAGTGTCTCCTGAAGGCGGTGAGACGACGGGAGTGTCTCCAGAAGGTGGTGAGACAATCGGAGCGTCTCCTGAAGGCGGTGTGATGACCGGAGTGTCTCCTGAACGTGGAGTGTCTCCTGAAGGCGGTGAGACGACCGGAGTGTCCCCTGAAGGTGGAGTGTCTCCTGAAGGCGGTGAGACGACCGGAGTGTCTCCCGAAGGCGGTGAGATGACCGGAGTGTCTCCTGAAGGCGGTGAAACGATCGGAGTGTCTCCTGAAGGTGGAGTGTCTCCTGTAGGCGGTGAGACGACCGGAGTGTCTCCTGAAGGTGGAGTGTCTCCTGAAGGTGGTGAAACGATCGGAGTGTCTCCTGAAGGCGGTGAGACGACCGGGGTATCTCCTGAAGGCGGTGAGACGACCGGAGTGTCTCCTGAAGGTGGAGTGTCTCCTGAAGGTGGTGAGACGACTGGGGTATCTCCTGAAGGTGGTGAAATAACCGGAGTTTCTTCTGGAGGTGGTGAACTAACTAAGGGTTCTTTGGGAGCTGGTGAAACATCTGGAGAGCTTGCCACATCTGATGCTGAAGCAGTTGGTGATATAAGAGGAGCAATTCTGGTTGTAGAAGAGATATCTGGATGATCAACGGTAGGTACAATTTTGAAGAAGTCTCTTCTCAGAGAGAGAGTTGGAGTAAAAAGCAAAACAAGACCAAGGAGAAGACAAAGATGTGAATGTGAAATAGTCATTTTTCTGAATCACTGAATTGTGATAATGATACTTCAATGGTGAAAAAGTAGGAAGAAAACAGTGGCTTATATAGTGGAAGAATGGTCTTGTGGAATTAAATTATGCTTTATCTCCTCTATGTATTTTATTTACTTGCATTTACTCAATATTCCCACAATCTTGTTGAGAGCTTTGGTAGCATTAAAGTATAATTGCTATTTTCAAAAGTCTAAATTACTCCCTCCGTCCCATCTTATGTGATGAATTTTGGTTGGATACGGAGCTTAAAAACATAAAAAGACTTTTGAAATTTATAAAGAAGTTTTTTTTTTTTTTTTGGTGGAAAATCAAAGTCAGAGATATTTTGTGACTATAAATCATTTATTAAGGATAAAAATGAAAATTTAAAGATAAATTATTTTTAAAATATAAGAAAATATCCTTCTTTTAAGACATACTAAAAAAAAAGTACATCACATGATTTGGAACAAGAAAAGTATATGAAACGAATTTTAAGGCCACATAATAAGACTTTTTTTTTTTTGGTAATCTTTTGGTTAAGAAAAACACTGTTGTGATCAAGTCAGTGGGAGTTTAGTTTGATCTCATGGTAGAAACCTGGTTGAAATATTGACGGTTATGTGAAAGGGAAAAAGGTCAAACTTCAAAGTTAAGAAAAATTAATCATTAAAACTTATGGTATTAGTAAATATCAACGAGAGTTTCTGACACAATAAAAAGGGTATGTTCTATTCCACAACCCCCTACGTACGTTTCCCTTCCCTGATTCTCTTATGTAATTAAAAAAAATTAATTAAGATAATCTTAATAATCATGTTCCCCTATTTGTTGCTCATAGATATCCCATTACGTACATAGATTGGAAGATAAATTATGTAATAATATTTTAAAAAATTATAGAAGAGATATATCGTACTAATGGCATCCAATATTGCAACTTTTAATCACCACTATATCGAGAAATTATATTCTGCTTTCTCTTATCTTTTTTTATTTTTATTTTTATTTTTTATCTTTACCTGCATCTTTAGTTAAGACTACTTCAATCTTGTTGGACCGTTAGTAGCATTAAATTATTACAGCTACTTTGAGTTAGATATATGTGAATATGGTCTTGTTTATGACATTCAAGCATGATTATAGTATTCTAATATATAGGCAATAGCCGAGATCCAAGAAAATTGAAAAATCTTGGGTCAATGAACTCGTCTCCACATGAAAATGATTTTCAAAAAAAAAATCCTTATCAAATCTTTTAATAATCTTGATTTATATTTTCATAAATCACTAAGTGAAGATACTTCAATTGCCCCTTCTAAGTCATAAATACTAAGTATTTTGCTGGATAAAGTTGGCGTTGAGAAAAAGAAAAGACCAAGGAGAAGAGAAACGAGTAAATGTGACGATGTAGCCATTTTTTAAATCATTAATTGTGATGTTATTGCAATAGTGAGGAAGAAAAAAAAAAAACAGTGACTCATATAGTGGAGAGTGGAGACATGGTCGTTTGGCATTAAATTTGACTCTATCCCTCTTTAATTTTCATTGGATTTACTTTCTAAAACTTAAGATTGTCTCAATCTTACTAGAGAGTTGGTGGCATAAAAGTTCAATAATCTTTTTTAAAAGTCAAATTGAAAATAAGTTATAAAAGTTAACAGATATTTTAAATGTATTCACATTATAAGATTGTCCATTAATAACAATAAAACAAAGTTTCACAAAATGATAATAATAACGCCTTGGTCTCAAAGGAACCAAGTAAAATCAGTTCAAGGTGAATAAGCTATTAAAATTTAATTATTGTAATTTATGAAAAGATATTTTTAAGCTTTATTGTTATAATAACTAAATTATAATTCAGTGATCATTATATTTGGAATTAACTCTTGCGTGGATTTGTTACCTCCTTACATTTGACTGAATAGGAGTCTGAGTCTCATTAGGCAAATGTGCTTTGGGATATGGAACATAATGGGCTCAAATAGACTGCGCCTAATTAGGGTTAAATGCAAATGCACTAGTAGTCACTTTTAAGTTTCCGTTTAAAATATATTCAGCATTTTAAATGTTATTTAAAATATATTCACAACTTAAAATGATGGGGAGAGTCCCACGTCTCGAAATTTCAGGCCATTGTTATAAAGTTCAATTCGTGTAATTCAAATTTCATACAACTGTCCTAAAGTTTAATTCGGGCAGTTCAATCTATATATTACTATCCTGAGTTCAATTCTTGTAGTTCAAACTTCAGGTCACTGTTCTGCAACTTATTTCGTATAGTTCAAACTCCAGGTCACTATTATAAAATTCAACTCATGTAATTCAAACTTAAGTGGTATTTTGAGACGTTTAGTTTTTTCAGTTCAAATTAAGGTAATTATCCTGATATGTAAACTAATATTTCTTGACAAATCACAATTAATTAATGCAACAACAATTTTTTTAGATATTGTAAAGACAAATAGAAGGATAAGAAGAAACGACAGAAATGAATATGTGCGCTTCCTATATAGGCTCCTAGTGTAGATATTCAAGAATTTTTAAACTAGAAGTCCTTTGTAAGGCCTGGTGTTTAAATTATGAATAGTTAAAAAGATTTGCGCAAAAGTAACAGTGGTTTTCTATATCCTTTAAAAGTTCTCAATTTGTTCTTCTCTTCCTTCCTCTTTCTCGTTCTTTTTCTTGCAATAATTATGAACATACAACTAAATTGGAAAAGAAAGGAGATATTTATTTTAGAAAATTTTAACCCAATTTTTTGTTGTGATCAAAATTGAATGGGTAAAATTTTATTGACCTAATATTGTCAATTCATAATGGTTTTGGATGGATTTGGTTGTAAAATTGATGAAAATCGATGAAAATCGAAATTGTTGAATTTTAGTCTAGCTTGAAAAAAATTGGTTGATGAAGATAAAGTGATCAATTAATATTTGACGGTTTGAGTTGAATCTAACCATCGACTATTATTGGGATTGCAATTAATTAGAATGCTAGATATCAAATTTGAAATAAATTGAATCTATCTTAAAGTAAAAATGTGTCGGTGAAATTTCCCAAATACTTTATTTTCGCTCATCTTTGTCTCAAATATGGCGCAACACCAAAATATGTTGAAAAATCAGAAAATAAAAAAATGTACAATATAGAGCACACGCAAAGTAAAATTAAAAAAAAAAAAAAAAAAAAGGTAATATGAAATTTTAAATTGTCATTTGGACTAATTGTCTGTTACTTTTTGCACTTTTTAAGCTTGTGAAACTATACTAGTCTCTTATATACTCTCTTTCTCGTATAATATCACATTATTTTGATTGGACACGGAGTGACATTATTTAAATGGATATCTTTTTTCCTTTAAAAGTTTTTTCCTAATAAAGAAAAAATATTGCAAAGATGATGGCATATTTATTTGTGGTCACATTATTTTCAAGTTAGATGTCAACTTACAACCATCAAAAATGGTAGTGGAGTGATCACTAATCATCTATCTTTAATTAGAGACCTCGAATCAGAATAGAATTGTCTTTCTACGGAGCAGTTTCCCCCCAAATCGTGAAACTTCTCTATGAGAATCCGTATTAGTCAGGATCCAAAACAGATAAAAGAAAAGAAAAGAAAAAATGTCAACCTACGTACGGAATCAATAATTTGAGAAGCTAAGCGAATAAGTATTATTATACCGTACCTCAAAAAAATTCAAGAAAAGTATTACAAAAAATGAAAACTAAAATTCATGTAAATTGATATACTTTGAGTTGGATAAATGTGCATATAGCCTTGTCTAAGAAATTCAAGCATGATTATAGTATTCTAATACATAGGCAATGGCCGTGATCCATAAATTGGAAAATCTTGAGTCAACGGACTCATTACCACTTAAAATGATTTTCTTTCAAATCAATAACAATGCCTTCATTCTAGAATTTAAAATAAAATATATTTTTTTTATTAATCTTGATTTATAATTTGGTAACCTTTAATATAGGGTATTACAAAAAATAAAAATAAAATCATTCAGATTTAGGAGCTTCACTTGAAACTTCAGGAGAAGAAACTGGTGCGGCTGTAGGTTGATCATGTTCATGGTGATGGTGGCCTTCATGACCATGATGATGATGACGACGACAATTTTTATGGTGACCTTCATGACCATGCCCGTGATGATGGTTATGACATTTTTTATGGTGGTGGTCATGCTCATGAGGAGCAGGAGAAGAAGCAGTATTTTGAGAAGATGGTGAAATAGTAGTTTCTTCAGAAGTTGATGGGCTAATTGGTGCATCTACAGGCGATGAAACATTTGTTGAAGTGTCATCACTAGGAGAAGGGGCAATTGAAGTATCTTCACTAAGTATTTTTCTGGAGAAAGTTGGAGTTGAGAGAAAGAAAAGACCAAGGAGAAGAGAAAGGAGTAAATATGAAGAAGTAGCCATTTTTTAAATCACTTAATTGTGATGTTGTTGCAATGGTGAGAAAAGTGTGAAGAAAATATTGACTTATATAGTGGAGACATGGTCTTTTGGGATTAAATTTTACTCTATCCCTCTTTAATTTTCATTGGATTTACTTTCTAAAACTCAAGATTACCTCAATTTTTTTTACTAGAGAGTTGGTGGCATAAAATTTCAATAATCTTTTTTAAAAGTAAGGTTTGGAAGTTTCATTATCAAAAATAAATATTTTAATTGTGTTCACATTATTAGATTATCAGTTTGTTCAATAATAGCACTAGGAAACAAAAGGTTAAGAAAATGATACTGATAACGCTTCGGTCTCAAACAATGCTAGTAAAATCACTTCAAGGTGGAAAAAGTATTAAAGTTTAATTATTATAATGTATCAAAAACTATTTTTTTTATTAAAAACCATCACCTAGGTTATATTGCCCCTCAGTGATGGGGGGTTTGACATGACCCCTACCCGTCCATATATAAAATCAAATAATTATAAGGAGGAGGACATAAACATTGGCTTCCACAGAAATGCGATGAATGATGCTTCTCATCCTTGTGCAAAAAATGCCTGGAGCATAGATTTGAATAAGAGAACAAGTCATAAGATAAACCTTCCGGGCCCACTAACACTACAAAAAAATGAGTAATTTGCGGAGGTTGAAAGTTGCAATTCGCGGATGTTTAGCCTCCGCAAATTGCTAAAAGAGGCTAAAACCTCCGCGAATTGCAACTTTCAACCTCCACAAATTATTTTTTTTTGTAGTGTAAACACTTAGACATTATCAATAGAGAAGTCGTCTTTTTTAACCTTGAGTCTAAAGCGTAAAATCCTCTTCGATCACTTTTCACCAAAGCTTCTTAGGATATGATGTAGTGTTAAAGCTTGAGTGAAGAATTCATCTTGATGAAATAGCAGCTTATGATTGGCGAGTTTATCGGCCACCAAGTTAACTTCTCTAAAGCAGTATTAAATTTTGCTTCCTCCTTCAAAAAGTAGGTGCCTGATAGTATGGATAGAGCCCTAAAGTTGAGTTTGAATTTTGCAATGGTCATTATTAATCAGCAGCAAAGAGTCAGATTCTATGATCAGCTCCCTGTAACTATTGTCTTTACACCATTGTAAGCCTTTAAGAATAGCTAGACATTCATAATTGTTATTGTTGCATGTGCCAAAGAAGGAGTAGAATGTCATGATCATCTTCCCCTTGTAATCTCTGAGAATTCAACCACCTGCTGCCTCACCTGGATTGCCCTTGCAACATCCATCATGTATTGAGCTTCAAAGTGTGATGGTCAGGTTTTCTCCATTTGATAATTCTGATATCCATCCAATGTTGGGCCTTCTACACTTTATCCACAAGTATTAATCCAATTAGGAGTTCAGTTCTTGCCATTCAAATTTCGAGTCACATCCTGAAGCTCAGTTTGTGTAGTTCAAACTTTCTTTCATTATTCTTAAATTCAAGTCCTGTATTCAAACTTCAAACCACTGTTTTGAGAAGCTCAATTCTTTCTGTTCAAATATAAGGTAACTATCCTAAAATTCAAACTACATTTTGTGACAAACCATAATAAATAATGCAACAATAATATTTTTGAAACATATAAAGCCAATCTATAGAAGCATAAGAAGCGTAGAATTTTGGATATTAAATGTGAAATCATTTGGCATTGATTTGAACAAATTTGAATCAATTTTAACACATAAAATGTTGGTGAAGTGTCTTAAACTTTACTTTAAACTCATCTTCGTCTGAAATATGACAACTCGGAAATATATTAAAATATCAAAAAGCTTAACTCATCTTCGTCTGAAATATGACAACTCGGAAATATATTAAAATATCAAATACTTAACTCATCTTCGTCTCAAATATGATAACTCGGAAATATATTAAAATATCAAAAAGCTATACAATATAGAGCACAAACAAATTTAAAAAGGTAATATGAAATTTTAAATAGTCATTTGGAATAATAATTTTCTACTATTTTACTTGTTGAACATTTTAAACTTGGGAAATTGTTATTCTTTTTTTTTTTTCTTTTTTTTTTTTACTTTCCATCCGAGGTCCGGATCCGCATTGGGTCTGGACTAATTGGATTCACGCCGATGAGTCCCACATTAGGGGACAAAGCGCTCACTAACAAAGGCGACTTTATACCTAGGGGGACTCGAACCTGAGACCTCTGGTTAAGGATTAAAGAGTACTTATCACTCCACTAAAACTCTCGTCGATTGTGAAGTTATACTCGCTTCCTATATACTCTCTCCATTCCATTTTATATGACCTCACTTTAACTAGGCAAGACTTTAAAACGAAAAAATGACTTTTGAAATTTGTAGTCTAGAACAAGCTATAGACATTTGTGTTGCTACAAATTATTTATTTTAGACATTTGTGTTGCTACAAATTATTTATTAAGGTAAAATGTGAATTTTAAAGTTAAATTATTTTCAAATATAAAAAAAAAAAAAAAAATCTTCTTCTTAGAAAGCCTAAAATGAAAAATGTGACACATAAATCAAAAGAATTTCTTATCCTGCAATAAAATTTCACATATAACATCCTTTTCCTTTTTCTCTTTTTTTGATAATTTTGTCCCTCTAGTTAATCATTACATATAGGGAATACAAAACTAAAAGAAAGAGAAATCATCCGATTCAGGAGCTTGAGCTGAAACTTCAGGAGAATGAGCTGATGCAGGTTCTTGAGCAGATGGTTGATCAGGCTGTTGATGACCGTGGCGTGGGTGATAGCACTTAGTGTAGGGGCGATGGTGGCCTACGTTCGGTGGGTGGTGGCCCTCATTGGGATGATGGCCACATATACGTGTAGGAGCAGGAGAAGAAGGAGGAGGAGAAGCGGCGCTTTCAGGAGGAGGAATAATGACAACTGGTGAATCTTGAGGAGATGGTGAAATAGTAATATCTCCAGGAGTTGATGGGCTAATTGGTGCATCTACAGGTGAAGGTGATAAAACAGCTGTTGGAGCATCTTCATTAGGAGATGGGAAGAAAGGAGTAGTACTTATTTGAACATCTTCACTAGGAGAAGGGGCAATTGGAGTATTTTCCAAGAGTATTTTTCTAGAGAAAGTTGGAGTTGAAAGTAAGTAAAGGCCAAGGAGAATAGAAAGGAATAGATGCGAAAAAGTGGCCATTATTGTAAATCAGTAGTACTGACTCGTGATGTTATTGTAATGGTGAGAAAGTGTGAAGAAAAACATCTGGTTATATAGTGGAAATATGGTCTTGTTGGATTAAATTATAGTTTATCTCCTCTTTGGATTTATTTTACCTGCATTTAGTAGTCAATATTGCATCAATCTTGGTCGAGCTTTAGTAGCATGAAAAGTTTATTACTCATTTTTTAAAAGTCAAACTAATGAGCTTACTGTGATGCATATAGTGAGCTTTAGTCAAACTGTCATTTTTTAAAAGTCAATCTGTCATTTGAATTCCCCAGTTGAAGAGAAATTGAATCATGAGTTTACTTGGGCCAATAACAGACCTATATTGAGCCGAACAGGTAAATGGGTCTGCTAATATTAGACCAAAATGAGACGTAATATTAAGATATTTGAAGAAATTGTACGTTTTGACCTTCAAATGGCCTCGTCTTTAATTTTTGTCCTTCAAATGGACTGGTCTTTGATTTTCGGCCCTTGCAACAGAACTTATGTTTAGTGGGCATATGTTCTTTTAAAAATTGAAGTCATGTGGGGCATAATTTGTAAGATATAATGATGCGAAAATATAAACTTATAGCCGCGAGGGACAAAAATTAAAGACCAGCACAAAAATAGGACAATAGTGCAAATGACCCAGATAATAGGTTCCAGTGGAGTGGGCCTAATCCTGTCTTACATTTGGGCCTGCCAAAAAACAAAAAAAGATTGTAAATTTTTGATCATCTCTTATGCTTTCTGATTGGCAAAATTCATAGTTTACGACTTTACCCTCGGAACGTGAGACCAAATCTCTATGATACACTTGTCTACCATGGTTAATTGTTTACATTCCTAACCTTTCAAAATATGTCTAATACCCACTTTTGCTACGTGTCACACGAGTGCTTATCCAAAAAACATAAGTGCGTGAAATTGGTGTGTGACATTACCCATGTTTTGAAAAACTGGTAACAGAAAAGTGATGTGCATTAGACATACTTTAGAAAAATTAAGTGTGCAAATAGTTACCTGGGAAAGAGGGATGTTTAATCTCAATTTTGGGGGTAAACTATATATTTTATCTTTCTTTTCATGGGTATTTAGTAATAAAACCATGCAAAAAGACAGCCCTGCTTCATCTCAAATAAAGTGCCTACTTGAAACTCACATGAAAGCAATACGATTTGAGTACTTAATATTTAACTTTTCTACCTGTGAAAGAATAACATACCTGAAAATATGACTAAAAGAGATCACATATATTGTGCACTACAATTAAGAAATTAAGAAAGTAGGAGCTGGAATAGGCTGACATACATCATGTGCTACGACACAATTGCCCCTAAATTACCAATTTACCATCAACAAACTTCCTTCTACCTAAAAAAATGAGGGAAGAAATAAGTTGACAGTGTATATTTGTTGGTAATTGTGGTATTTGGGCTAGTTTGCGTGCACCTAAATAGGTATCAAGTAATTTCTCGTTTCTTTTTTCCTTGTTTCAGTGTCAACAACGTTGGGAGAGAGAGGAAAAAGAACTTGTATTGGTTATGTTCCATACGTACTTATAACATCTTAAAAAGTTTTTTTTGCTTCTTCTATATAATTTAAATAAATATAAGCATTTGTAAATCTAATATTCATATTGCGTCATTATTAGATTTTGTTTGATTCATCTTGCACACACCGCACATGGTCCCACTGATCCGAAAATCCTCCTAGCCCCACACCAGCCAACATCCCACACAATCATAGTACTATTGCACACAAGATGTTTTCAGGTTTACACCTTAAAATAAAGAGTTTAGGTTCTGTGTATTCATAGTACAAATTTTTTTACATTAGCAAGCTTGACAAGATAACTTAGAAAACAAATAGAATAATATGATATAAACTGGCTAGTATATTACACACATAATGTAAGAAAATACTGATTAAATTACACTAATAATAGGAGTATAAAAATTCCTTGCACTTACTGATATCTATAACCAGGGGCGGATCCACCCTTTACGATGGGGGTGGCATGGCACCCCCTCAATTAATAAATTTTTTATATACTTATGTTGTAATTTGCTTAAATTAGGTTAAATATTTAATCCTGTCACCCCCAGTTGTAAATTAGACAGAGGTGCCACGGCTGATAGACACAAGTTTGAATCTATTTTGAACATTTTTCGACTTCTATTTTTCTTTGGGCTTTTTACTTTCTTTGTACCAGTAATTCCCTTTTCGGGTATTTATCTTTTTATTATTTATATTGATTTTCCTCTTGTTTATTATTTTATCTGTGATCTCTAGCGAGAACACACAAATAGAAACTTCAAAATCCCTTAAATTAAGTATTTCTCTTAATCTCAAATCTGTGAGTATTTAAATTGAAAAACTTGGGTCTCAATGGGAATTTTGAATTGAGATCAAAATTCAATTTTTTTTTTAATAATTTCTTTTGTTTATTATTCCCTCCGTCCATGTTTACTTGTCTATATTTGACCTGGGACACTCTTAATAAGCAATAAATAAAATGAGAAATGAATTGGAGTACTTAATAATAAGTATAAAATGGTAAATTATGTCTTGATTTTCCCAACTATATAACTTACAAGTAAAAGTGGATATATATTTTTAGTATAATAGACAAATAAAAATGGACGGAGGGAGTATCATAAAAATTTATGCTATTCTATAATTGTTAAATTCAATTTAAATCACTTTATTACTTAAATTGTGATGGAAATTTCATAGGTACTGCTTAGAAAAAACATGAAACTTATGATTTATTTTTGAGAACTTTGTAGTTTATCTAATTCTACATTTACTTATGGGGAGTATTTACCTATTGAAGAGTTTTTCTATTATTTTTCTTATTTTGATTGATGTAATTCCCTTATTGAAGATGTTATTTTACTTGTGCAAAGTCATTTTTTAATATACATAAGAGATGCAAGGTCCTTGATGAAAAAGTTGATTTTACTTCTGTTGTTAATGGGTGTTAATAAGTGTGATTCCTTATTTAAGATGTTAATTATGTTCGTTTCTTGATTTTTAAAATGTAATTTTCATATTTGCAAATTAAAAAAAAACCTATTAAGTTGACCCAAATAAACTAAAAAGAGATGGACCCGACCCAAATATACGTTCCTAACAAGATGTATATTGAAGAAAATTGTGGCACCTGCTACCTTCAAATCTAGATCCGCCTGTGTCTATAACTTGCACTCAAGAAAGATTCTCAATGCTTGTGTGCAAACACATTTGACTCCTTGTAACATAAACACTAGCCATTTTTCTAGCTAAAGCATTTGTATATTTCTACATATTGCACCAACTTCTCATTTAGCCTAGACGTGCCAGAACAGCTTGATATGGTCATAGCTACACTCTTACAGAGGGCCTCAATATACACGAATAACTTAACAAAATTTGAATATACCCGTCACATTCATATAGCAGTCCTGATAAAAGTTATATCAGGTCGCCAATCAAACTTATGGCAAGCTATTAAGCTGCAAAATTGGTCAAAGAAATTCCAAATCAGCATCTGATCAGAGCTTTCCTAAGCGCTAAAAGTAAGTTACAGAATGCTATATTATCAGAAATCTCGACTTCAAGCTTTATTAAGGGCTACCTCTCCGCAGCATCTTGCTGTTATAGGACTGAAATTTAGCAGACATGATTTCTTAATGAAAATGGTATGGCAATTAGTTCATCTTGTTTAACTTTTCGATAATCAAACGGAGATTTTATTGGCCAAAGCCTCTCCCCGCTTTCTCTTGATACCTAGACAACTATACTTGGGAACAGTTCAGTTCTCAAAGTTCTCTGGTCCTAACATAACCAGAGATTGGAAATTTCTAAAGAGCACAAATGGACAGAAGCACAGCTCTTTCCTCTGTTACAATTAGTACAAGAGTAACTACTCTAATTTAGCTTCATTGCACATTTTCACTTAACAAAACTGTATAAACATGAATCCGAAAAGATCAACTAATAATAATGATTTCAAAAATAGAACCCGGAGTTTGATACTTGATATCAAGAGCCTGAAAGTTCATCTCATTGAAGTGGATATTCGATATCAGTTGAGACTCAGCTTTAACACCACTCAGGCATTTTAAGAACTAAGAATTGTTTCAGAATCAGAAACGAATAGACGAGAAATCCAAAGCAATCATAGTCTGTTGCAAAAGGGTACTCCTAATACAAAACTAGGACTAGGTACATATTTCATTTCCTTGACAACATGGAGACAGATGAACCTGTGCCAACAACTAACAATGAAAGAAAACGAATTCACCCTTTTGGTAAAATTCACAACAACTTATCTAAGCACCGAACCTTTTATATAACTCTGTTTTATCAAGACATAACCCAACTTCTATTTTTGGACCTAGAGTGATTTTGTCTAATAGAGCTTAAGTTGCAGAACATACATCTAATAGAGAATGCAAGCAAGCTTAGGGATTCAGCCTTACCATATTTAAAAGAAAACAGAATAAAAGAAGCACAAAACAGGATTTAGAAGAAGCACAAAACAGGATTTAGAAGAAGCACAAAACACAAGATTAACCAAATATACTCCATATCCATAAAGCAAAACTAAATGTCACCAGTTGACTGTAAATAAGTACACACAATTCTATCATCTAAGAGAGACGGTGTAACAAAGTTGGACAACATAGTTTGAAAATTAAAACTAAAATGTATTGAGCAGCTCACACACTAATCAAAAATAGCTAGCTTCTGGTACTCTTCACCAGAAATGGCAAGCTCCATAACTTCCTCAGGATTAACGATTCCACCACCCTCCAAGAACATGGTCAACAGATTCTTTGAAAACCCACTCACAAGTGCTACACCACTCTGCTTTTCCAAAACCGGGGTCGATCTTGAAGCTCGAAGGTTCCAAAACACAATCTCAGGCACATTTTTGTATCCTTTCTCTGAGAACTTCCGTTGTATTGCCTGATAGTCCGTCTCCCATGCATTTTTTGACGCCTGATCGAATTCCATATCGCTGAACACAAATATCCTCTTTATCATTTGGTCCTCACTTAGATTTCCTTGTACTGCCACTTCCAAAATCCTATCAAACACTTTCTGGAAGTTTGTGTTCATACCCCAGTCCATATTTCTGACAAATTCGGTCTTCTCTTTTAGAGTATCACCTTCAACTTTCTGAAGTTCAGGTGACTCACTGAATGTGATCAATTTCCCCTTCCACGGTTCCTCACTCAATTCCGAAACCAAGACACCAAGCGCCACGGAAACCTCCATCGGGATCCCACTCATACTCCCCGAAACATCACATACTGCGATACAATCACTTAATTTCCCTTTCTTACAAAGATCATCAACCATTCTTTTCCACTGAAGTTCAGCTACTTCTCCACCATCTCCATCGCTCAACGCCCCAATAATCTCATGAGGCAACAACGCCCCCGCTGCAATTTTCGCCTTCCCTGACTTCACATCCTCAAGATACCCATTAAACCTTTCTTGATCATGTTTCAAAAACAGTTCTTTATAGTTCTTCATAGCCACCGACGCCACCCTATTATAGGGCAATGAATTCCACTTATTAGCACTCATATACACCTCTGGCAACTCTAACGCCTTATGTAAAGGCACAAGAACTTCTTTTCTCAATCTATTTCTCACCCTATAAGCATAATGTACCTCTTCAACTCCATTATATTCACTATAACTCTCTCTAGGAAACATCTTTTTCGCAATACTCTCACACATCAAAGTTGCCTTATCATACGACGAATCAACAGTTGGACACCATTTCGCAGCCAAACTAATCTCATTAACCTTACCCGAATTCAACTTTTCCAAATCAGCCCTCAAAAGCTCGGTAAAAAAATCCGATATCTTATCATGTAAAAGCCTATAATGTTCATCAGAATAGTATTTTTCTAACGCTTTTTTCGCCTTCTCTTTCTCTTTTTCCTTCCTTAAAACCCTTGCTTTCTCTTGTTCTACCTTAATTTCTTCATTCAATTCATCCAAACTTTTTTTAATTTTCACTTTTTTACCTTCAGGCCTATTTACCCTTTTAAATCTACCACGACCACCACCAGGACCACGAGTTCTTGATTTTTCTCTATCTTCTTTCTCTTTTTTCCTTATAAAAGGACCTTCCATAATTCGATACAAGATTTCAAGAAAATCTTTAAAATAACCAAAATCAGCAATTACCTTAACATTACAAGCAAGGGTTTTAGGGTGTTTATAATGTAACCAAAAAGCAGCTGTATAAAACCCTTCTTTATCAGACTTACCTGTCCCTCTAACACCTCTAAGATTACAAATTAATTTGAGTGCTGTTAAAGGATTATGAGCCCAAGCTAATTCTAGTCGGCTGATCAGGTCGTCTGGTGACGTGTCAGGAACCACATGAAAGAAGAAATCTAAACAAGGGTTGCCTGATGATATGAATGTTCCTGAGTTGTTTTCTGTTAGGCCTTTTAAGGGTAAGTTTGAAACATCAAGATTTGTGATTTGATTAGATATGGGGGTTATGGGATCTTGATTAAGGGTGGTTAATGGTGGTTCATGGTGGAGGGATGGTGGACCAACTAGTAAAGTTGTTGACATTTTTGGGAAATGAAAGGTGTAATTAAACGGCGGAAATGGTGGAGTGGTGTTTATAACATTAATTTTGTGCAGTGAGAAGTTAACACGTTGTTGTGTTTGTGACAACTAGGAAAGGGAAATAAAATACTAGTGTAACACTTTTTTGACACGTTCTATGTGAACTGAAAATGAAGGACTGGTATTTTATACAGCTATGAGTTTGCTTCGGCACCAAGAATTTCAGTGGGGGGAGGGGGGGCCTAGCGAGGGGGAGTTGGCCCGGCGAAGACGGGGGGTGGGGGGTGGAGGAGATGGATTATGATAATATTTCATATTTGCAACAAACAAAAAAATCACAAATAGGAGTAGGACTTATCTCGTTTTTGGTCATTGCAAATGATAGGAAAAATAAAATAAAATTCCGCTTTTACCTACTAAATAATAGGAAAAAATATCAAATATACCTCTCTACTTTAATATATTCTTTACATTTATCTATCAGTATATTATGTGGTCAAAAGTTACCCCGTCCTTAAGAAAGTTTTCATAAATACATTTAGTTAACGGATTTTTCAATTCCCCTTTCAATTACTTATAATTGATTACACATATAACCCGCGACCCATGATACACATAACCAATTCCAAATTCCTTATATTAGAAAACTGCTTAGAGGTGAAGATAATTTCGGCCACATAGTATAACGGATGATAGGTATGAAAAACATATTAAAGTAGAGTGGTAAATTTGGTCATTTTCCCTAAATTATATGATCAACTCAATTTGTAGTCCCTTATAAATTTATTTTTAATTTTATGTCTTTTTATAGGAGATGATTATTTTTACACATAAATAGTTTGAAAATAATACATCAGATTTTTGCAAGATCATTTTTTCTATTCAAATTGTAAAAGACCAATTGACCCATTTCCACAATTATATGGGTGGTAGCTGGTTTTTATTTTTTAAAGCAAGTCGGATAATTAAATACACACGTCTACTTGCCCCGTTTTGACATCCAAACCCTTCTACTTTATGGGGTTTCATTCAAACACCTAAAGTTTTTCAAGATTATTCTTTTAACCCCTCTTACCTCGATTGATTTGCGGTAAAAGTTTATTCGCACCGGGTGTTTACATCAAGCCGATGGATGTATGACATGTGTTTGAATATGTGCAACAATCATTTAACCATGATTAATTAATGTTTATATTCACCTTATTAAATCATTTGACCACAGTAGATTGCAATGATTTGGTGTAAACATCTGGTGGTGTGGACAAATATTTACCTTGATATGCTCGGCCTTTTGCCAAAAGGTTCTTACTATAATCAAATAGGCTTGCTTGCACATTTCAAACCTCTTACTTTATTAAATTTTAGTCAGACACCTAAAGTTGTTCAAAACTATTCTTTGAAAAGCCACCCTGGTAATTGAAATTGGGTGTAATTACACAGTTTGGCCTGTTTATTTAACCAAGTAATTACACAGTTAGGTGGAAATTGAGTGTAATTGAGAAGGTGTAATTACACTTGCAATGCAATTTCAGATAAATGCATGTACATCTAGAGGTTGAGGCTTTGCATACAAGTTGTTTATGGAATTTTATATGATCCTGCAAAGGGCTGTCGCGAGCCCACAAGCGTAAGCATAAAATGCATTTGAGGAGTGCACTTTACCGTCCATATTTTACGACCGTAATTCAGCAACAGTAAACAAGTTTTTGGGGTCAATTTGACGGTCAAGATTGACGGACCATCTTTGACTACGGTCCGTATGGGACGGTACAAGCAGAAGCATAAAATGCATTTGAGGAGTGCATTTTACAGTCCGTATTTTGTGACCTTAAAACTGTAACAGTGAGCTCAAATTTTGGAACCAATTCACCCCTCAATTTACGGTCCGTAAATTACCTCCGTAAAAATCTTCAGTGATGTGTATTTCGTACCTCGAAATTTAGGCTGGATTTTTCTGAATATTCCTTGTATTTGAGGTACCTTGGGCCCACTATATCATATGTTTTGCTAAATTTGGCCCAACAAACACCTTTTCACTTTTTGTACTTGAAATTTTGGATCAAAAGGCTTCTTTGGTCATCTTCTTCCTCGTGAATTTATGAAGAAGCTCAAGAATACTATGAACATTCAAATTATCAACCCCTTCAATTTCAACTCCAATTGATCCCAAATTTCGGATCTAGCCTCCCCTCAACCTAGAGAACAATGTCCACTCCAAATTGAGCCAATTGAACACCACAAATTGAAGACCCACTTGCTTGTTCTTTAAGTTTTTCAAAAGCTTCAAACTCAACAATGGTGAATGACTCAAAACACCTCCAAATGCTCCAAAACTTTAGATCTAAGTAGATTTGATAGCAAGGAACTCAAATCTACACTCAATTTCGAACAAATCCAATAACAACCCAAATTTTCGAATTTTTTGGGAATTTTCAGATTTCTAATTTTTTTTTTTTTTTTTTGAGATTTTCAAAATAAGATGAACTTAGGATTGTAGAAACAACACTCTAGCCTAAGCTTTAATACCAAATGATAAGGAATCGATTTGGGGAAGAACCAAATCAATTTCAAAAACGCGAAAATTAACGATAAACAAGAAATCAAGACGAGGAAAGAGGATAAAAGCAAGACCCAATGAATAATGAACCTATTAGCAAACCTAGATATATGAAATATAGACCCTCATAATTTGATTCAATTCAAAGAACCTATACTATTTGAAATCAAGGCAAGGAAAGTTCAATTGAAATCCACAAATGAACAACCCTTCATGAAATCAATGGAAAATGATTCAAAGCCAACAAAGGAATCCACCTATGATGAGCTTTAACTATCTGTAGCTACCTAGCTAAACAAACTCTCACTTCAAAAAGTATTCACAATTCATAATTCATCCAATCTCCCTAATCAAATGAAAGACAAGCTATATATACAAACTAAGCAAAGAAGACTAATAGGCAATTACAATGCTACCCTTAATGAAGTAAGTGCCTTGTTTGGCTAGTCTTCTTAGTGTATTCTTCAATTCAAGGATTGGCCTTCAATGGCAAAACACGTCCCTCGTAGCATAGATGGCCCTCTAATCGACCTTGCATGCATGGCCTTCTTGCAAGCATAACCCTCCTTGCACAATGTAACCACTTGCACAAATAACCCTTTGCGCAAAGAGCCCTCCAAGCTATCTTTGAAGTCTTGCGGGCAAGGACCTCGAGCTCTAAATCTTACAACCAAGCAATCTCCCAAACCTTGTAGGATTCCACCTATATGAAGCTTATAGAGACTTGGCTCTCATCATTGATCATCATCAAGTGTGTAGTGTGGAAATACACACTTGAGGCCCTTTGAACCCCTCTAAATGTGGTGAATAAGCTCCAATTAAGATCATGGACTCTAAGTTGAGCTCCACCACGAATCATAGGCTCTATAAATGCACTCGAGCCAATGAAAATCATATCATCCTTCCCTTCTTTAAAAGGATTCGTCCTCGAATCGGAACTAACAAAAACCGAGGAAGATAACAACAAGCAAGATCCTCGAAAGCACGAGGGTTAGTGTTAGCACAAACAAATCGACCAACACCAGGATGCGGAACTTGTGGTATAACCACTCATCAATAATCAATGTGAAGAAAGACTCCATATATGGGGCACCAAGAAGTTGACCCCTCCAAAGATCACGAAACGAGGGTGAGATAAGGAAACCAATGGACCTAAGACAATAAGCATGCAATACTACATTGATTCTAGAAAATATATCACACATCGGGCTCTCATTTAGCAAATAAGAACTCTCCAAAGGCCGTCCCACGACCAATACACAACAATTAGCATCGGGGTCAAAGGAAAAAGTTATCCACAAAACATGGCTAAGGAGACAACTATTCACCCCGCAAATACCCCTCTCAGTCAAGAATGCACCCTCAACACAAACATGAGTGTCATCATAGGCAAATAGGTGATAAAGAAAGGTGTCACACAAAACAACTTCTTCAACTAAAGTGACCTCAAGTGTAGACTCATTATGGGGTTCAAGCATAAATTCAAGCAAGCCACTGTTATTTGGAACACTCATGGAAGGAGTGACAATTTGCAAACAAGGTTCACCTTCTTTTTCAAAACATCCTTCCCCAACTATTATGTCATTTCCCTTCAAGGGAAGGTTTCCATCATAAGGGAAAAGGTTATCTAACCTATTCCAAGCTAGAAGTAGCATCTCCCCATCCCTTTGGGTAGGAGATCTAGTATAGTCCTTGCAAGAAGTGTGCTCTTGTTCATGTAACTCACTCCCCTTCTTTAAAGAGCACTCTTCACTTTCGGAAACCATTCTCAAATTTGACGGTGGTCCATCAAATGGGTCACAAACCCTCAAGAAGGATCCCTCGTCATCGGGGATGGTGTCAAGAACTTCACCCACCTCATTCTTGTCATCAAGACTAAGCTCATTATCATCCCCATAGTGGGTTACAGAACACATTATAGCCTCTAAAGGAAACTAAGTGCTCAACATTACCACACATCTCACTAGGTACATCATTTTCACAAGTCATGTCAACTTCAAATAAGACATAATTTTTAAGGGAAAAAGATTCAATGAACAACGAAGAGTCAAAGAATGCAATCTTATTCTCAAAAAGACAAAAGTCATCTACCAAAGCATTTTTATTAACATGACTATTCACATGATCAATTACATCAATATCATCACTAAATTGAGGTTCATTAAGCACGTCACAAAGTTCCTCAAATAGTGGATTATCATGGCAAGCAGATCGATCAAAACAAGTATCCACACTAGTTAGGCACAAATAGATCTTGCTTAAAGAATCAATTTGGTCATCGCTAGGATCAACTAGTAGGTGAGCTATCATATCACGTGACAATGTGCTAACATGAAAATCACAAAGGTCAACACTAGGTGGACACAAATTGATCTCACAAGAAGAATCAAGATGGTCATCAATAGGATCAACTAGTGTTGGACCACCCATATCAACTACATTGTCAACAATCAATGAGGACTCACTAAGATAGTCACAAGGTAACGACTCATTAAGCTCAAGTAAGGACAAGCTATCATTCACACTCAATTTAACAATATGATCAATCACATTATTTAGAGTGTCAATTTTAGCTCTTTTACCTTTAATTGCGCACAAAGTATTTCCTTTACCATGATTTTCAACTTTAGAGCCCATTTGCTCCTTCGGGAAGCCTTCAAATATGTCATGAACTTTCAAAGTTTGAGGTTCATCATTCGGTTTGCTTTCAAGAATACCTGCACCATTTTTCAAAAAACTAGAAAAGAAAGAAAAGTTACAAGAGCTACAATGGGGTTGTGACAACTCCCTCACATCACTCCTCACAACCTCTCCTTTTTCCACTCTAGAGTTATCATTTTTCACTCCATTACTCGCCTCAATCTTTTCTCTCTCAATTTCATGGGAGTTGGGACAAGTGCCAAGTACTTCTTTGGAAGGATTAGGGAAACCCTCCATTTCCATATTCTCCTTCGCTTCACAAGGGTTGGATGGATTTTCCTTCATTTGTTGCCCCTTGAGTAAGCGTCGAAGGTGTACATCTGTACATGCTCCAACATCACTTTGATACATTCACTTGCACTTGTTTCTTCTTCAGGGAGTACGGGTGGAAAGAGGAGTCTCCCTTGTTTACCCGCTACATACTTGTACCATTCTTGCTCATATGAAACCTTATGTTCTTGGAACCAAGGATTTCCCGTATGATGGACAATCGTCTCGGTCTTGGTAGTTGCCATGGATAAAGAGTACTTTTCTGCTCCTATCAACCAAGTGCCCTCCTTGATGGTATAGATCTCGTCTCATCACACATTCAATACCCAACAACCAACGTCGTAACCACTTGAGGTGCAAGGTAGTTTCCATAGCTACTATCATCAAACACAAGGACATACCCCACGCTACCAAGTAAATTCACCTTTGTCTCAAGAGTCCGCCTCTTCGAGTCATTTCTCTCTTGAGAACTTACATCTCTTCTACCTCCATCACCTATCAATACTTCCTTCCTATCTTCAACATCACAACCATATTGAGAACACGTCACATTTTTATTAGGATGGGAAGAATGATTCATTATTTTTCGTGAAGTAGGAAATGTAGACTCTTTTCTTCTCCTAGGTTGACTTTGTCTTTGCTCAACCCACACACTTATACCATTTTTCCCGGAATAGGAAGTATCACAATTCAATGTATGTGAATATCTACTAGAGGATTCCTCATAAGGTTCATGTTCAAATTCACTATCCTCACGACTATATTCACCACAACGTACATAACCATAAGGCTCACGTTCATCACAACTTCCCATTTCATGCAAGTCTCCATCAATTGGCTCATAACGTAAGTGTGAGGAAGAAATGTACCTCAAGTCGCCTTCATGTTGATGGTGTGTAGCATGAGACCCTTCATAGCTCTCATCTTCACCATAGGACTCGTCATCAAACTCTTCTACTCCTGCATCGTCTTCATAAGATCCATGAGAATCACTCGCCTCATAATCACCCCTGGAGTAGTGAGGTTCACTTTCATCTCTGTTATAATCATATGGACCATCATACGACCCATGAGCACCATCATTTTCACTATCATTGTAAGCATAGTGATGCTCACCTTCATCGCCATAAGTCATATCTTTTCCCGCATAGCCTTTATCGCTATCGTAGTCATACCCTCCATTGCTAGAGGCGTAACTCTCCAATTCGTCACCACAAGATTCCGAAGCTATGGATGATATCCTTATATCTTCTCCTCCTTATGAATTCTCTCCTTGTACCTACAAAACGAGCAAATAAGATTAGTAGTAAAGCTCCTCACGTCACTCGTATTTGCACTCAAGCTTAACTCTTAACCTAAAGCTTCTTCCAAAGTTGGCCAAGAACCGCTTATCCAAATCAATTCACAAGGTTGATAGTCTTTATGGAAGAATATACTCTTCTTAATTGAAAGACAGATGACTCGAGTAAACTAAAGGACTTGAGCCAAAGAAGTTTCAATGAGGTTAAAATGAGAAAAGCTTGAAAAAGAATTAGCACAAAAAGAAATGGGACTCAAGAACTAATCAACAACTAAGTAAGGTCAATTACTAGTGTTGATTAGCTGCGAAGATCAAGAAAGGATGAACAAATACCTAACGAAACTTAGGGCGAAAATGAAGTGCTTAGGGTAGAAGAACAAAACAATGCAATTTCGGATAAAATGCACGTATTCTAGAGGATCGAGGCTTTGCATACAGGTTGTTTATGGAATTCTATATGATCCAGCAAAGGGTCGTCGCGGGCCCACAAGCGTAAGCATAAACTGCGTTTGAGGAGTGCACTTTACGGTCCGTATTTTGTGACCGTAATTCGACGTGATAGACAAGTTTTTGGGGTCAATTTGATGGTCAAGATTGATGGACCGTCTTTGATCTACGGTCCGTATGAGATCGAACAAGCAGAAGCATAAAAATTTGAGGAGTGCATTTTACAGTCCGTATTTTGTGACCGTAAAACTGTAACAGTAAGCTCAAATTTTGGAACCAATTCACGCCTCAATTTACGGTCCGTAAATTGCCTCCATAAAAATCCTTCAGTGATGTGTATTTCGTACCTTGATCTTTGGGCTGGATTTTTCTGAAAATTCCTTGTATTTGAGGTACCTTGCGCCCATTATATCACATGTTTTGCTAAATTTGGCCCAACAAACACCTTTTCACTTCTTGTACTTGAAATTTTGGATCAAAACGCTTCTTTGGTCATCTTCTTCCTCATGAATTTATGAAAAAGCTCAAGAACACTATGAACATTCAAATTATCAATCCCTTCAATTTCAACTCCAGTTGATCCCAAATTTTGGATCTAGCCTCCCTTCAATCTAAAGAACAAAGCCCACTCCAAATTGAGACCAATTGAAGACCCATTTGCTTGTTCTTCAAGTTCTTCAAAAGCTTCAAACTCAACAATGGTGAATGACCCAAAACACCTCCAAATGCTCCAAAACTTTATATCTAAGTAGATTTATAGCAAGGAACTCAAATCTACACTCAATTTCGAACAAATCCAATAACAAACCAAATTTTTGAATTTTTTGGGAATTTTCAGATTTTCTCAATTTTTTTTTTTTAAGATCTTCAAAATAAGATGAACCTAGGATTGAGGATTGTAGAAACAACACTCTAGCCTAAGCTTTAATACCAAATGATAAGGAATTGATTTGGGGAAGAACCAAATCAATTCCAAAAACGCGAAAATTAACGATAAACAAGAAATCAAGACGAGGAAAGAGGATAAAAGCAAGACCCAATGAATAATGAACCTATGAGCAAACCTAGATATATGAAATGTAGACCTTCTCAATTTGATTCAATTCAAAGAACCTATACTATTTGAAATCAAGAAAAGGGAAATTCAATTGAAATCCACAAATGAACAACCCTCCATGAAATCAATGGAAAATGAGGTTGAACAAAGGAATCCACCTATGATGAACTATAACTATCTATAGCTACCTAGCTAAACAAACTCTCACTCCAAAGAGTATTCTCAATTCATAATTCATCCAATCTCCCTAATCAAATGAAAGACAAGCTATATATACAAACTAAGCAAAGAAGACTAATAGACAATTACAATGCTACCTTTAATGAAGTAAGGGTCTTGTTTGACTAGTCTTCTTAGTGTAGTCTTCAATTCAAGGATTGGCCTTCAATGGCCAAACACGTCCCTCCTTGCATAGATGGCCCTCTAATCAACCTTGCATGCATGGCCTTCTTGCAAGCATAACCCTCATTGCGCAAAATAACCACTTGCACAAATAGCCCTTTGCGCAAAGAGCCCTCCAAGCTATCTTCCAAGTCTTGCGGGCAAGGACCTCGAGTTCTAAATCTTACAACCAAGCAATCTCCCAAACCTTGTAGGACTCCATCTCTATGAAGCTTGTAGAGACTTGGCTCTCATCATTGATCATCATCAAGTATGTAGTGTGGAAATACACACTTGAGGCCCTTTGAAACCCTCCAAATGTGGTGAATAAGCTCCAATTAAGATCGTAGACTCTAAGTTGAGCTCCACCACGAATCATAAGCTCTATAAATGCACTCGAGCCAATGAAAATCATATCATCCTCCCTTTTTTTAAAAGGATTCGTCCTCGAATCCTAACCTAGCAAAAACTAAGGGAAGACAACAACAAGCAAGATCCTCAAAGCATGAGGGTTAGTGTTAGCATAAACAAATCGACCAACATGTGGCATAACCACTCATTAATCAATGTGAAGAAAGACTCCACATATGGGGCACCAAGAAGTCGACCCCTCCAAAGATCACGAAACGAGGGTGAGATAAGAAAACCAGTCGACCTAAGACAATAAGCATGCAATGCTACATTGATTCTAGAAAATATATCACACATCGGGCTCTCATTTCGCAAATAAGAACTCTCCAAAGGCCGTCCCACGACCAATACACAACAATTAGCACCGGGGTCGAAGGAAAAAGTTATCCACAAAACATGGCTAAGGAGACAACTATTCACCCCGCAAATACCTCTCTCAATCAAGAATGCACCCTCAACACAAACATGAGTGTCATCATAGGCAACTATTCACCTTCTTTTTCAAAACATCCTTCCCCAACTATCATGTCATTTCCCTTCAAGGGAAGGTTTCCATCACAAGGGAAAGGGTTATCTAACCTATGCCAAGCTAGAACTAGCATCTCCCCAAACCTTAGGTTAGAATTATTTACTTAGGTTACATTGGAACTTACTTATGTAATGTTGGAATTTGACATAAGAATATTATGTTAAACTTTTTCTTTTGGATTTCGTATTTAGGTTATATTTTTAATTTTAAGTTATTTGCTTTCACATTGCATGTTGTTTATTTTTCACTTACATTTGATGGATTTTTTGTGTCAAACATTTGAATAATGTTATAGCAATATATTTATAAATATTTTTTTTTTTGTCAAACATCCAATCCATGACGTTCTCACAAAATAAAGTCTTCTTTTAAGTTTTATAATTAATTAAAATTAAATATTATCAATTTGAAAAATATATATCAATTATTTTACAATATTAGTTACAAATATATGATTTTTAATTAATATATTTTCAAGAAACAATGTGTTATTAAATAACTAATTTAATATCATTTATAAAGATAAATATTTTTTAAATATTAATTTTAATTTTTTTATAATTAAATTAACTATGTAATTACACTTGTGTAACCAAACAGGTCATTATAATTACACTACTGTGTAATTACTAGGTTGTGTAATTACTACCCAAGTAATTACACCAATTCCAGTTACCAGGTGGCTTTCCAAACAGGCCCTAAAAGTTCTCAATATTCTGCCAAGAATTAAACCAATTGTCTAATCTTATTAGTATTAGGAGGTAAAATGATCCTGCCGTGTAGAAGGGTAATAAAGTAAAAATTTAACCAATATAAATAAATATTATTGGAAAAGGAGTGGAAAAAGAATGAAGGGAAATTTACAATGAAGATTTCCTTAAAATGCCAAAACACAGAATTTAATGCGAAGATATGTTTGCCATAAAATGGTTATATTTACGTGCTAGGATGGGCTTCTCTACATAAAATGGTTGAAACCATTAAAAACGAGTCTCGTTTGGAAGCATTAAATGTTACATATCGCTTAACAATATTCTTCCGAAAATAAATACATAAATTAGATATTATTGCTTCGCCGTGGTCCTAAGTAATCTTTTACTCCCTCTATTTCAATTTATGTGACGAGTTTGTTGGGTATGGAGTTTAAAAAATGGTAAGAGCGTTTAAAGCTTGTGGTATTAAATGGTACATATATTTTTGTGAAGAATAGATAACATACATCCACACAACATCTTTTGTCAAAGTTTGCCGCCAATTATTAGTGTTAAAGAATATAATGGCCCAAGAAAATATATTTACCTTGTTTATGCAGTATAACATTCTCACGAAAAACTGGATATCTTTACAGCTAATGTGATCATACTTAAAACTCTGGTCGGCAAAAAGAATTTCCTTGATATATTACGCACGATAGAGAGAACAAAAACAAACCAAATCTAAAATTCACATCTATTAGGCTGTTTTTGATAGCATATGAAGGACCATATTAGCAATTTTAGTTGTTAAGATTAGACATCGTTAAGAAAGAGAAAAAAATCACCATTCAGGTGCAGCAAGAAATTAAAGTATCAATCTTCTTGTTTTCACACATCAGGTAAAAAAAATTAGAAGCTAGGACTAACATCAATGACAGAAATATTTTCTAGTTTAAATCCCACTTAGAAAGAGTAAATAAAACAAACTAAATGGAGATGAAGACAAATATAGAGGAACTCATATTTCTCATTAATAGATAGAAATTAAGCACATCTCATCACAATTTCAACAATCTTTATACAAGTTAATCAAACACTACAAGCTTTTGATACTCTTCACCAGAAATAGCTTGCATCATAACAGCTTCAGGACTCATAATCCCACCTTCTTCCAAGAACAAAGTGACAAGATTCTTTGAAAATCCACTTACAAGTGCCACCCCTTCTTGATTACAAGGTACTGGTGTTGCCACTGAATTCCTCAAATTCCAAAACACAATTTCAGGCACTTTTTTATAACCATTTTTCTTAAACTTCTTCTGTATAACTTGGTAATCTGTCTCCCATGGATTCATTGAAGCCTGATCAAATTCCATGTCACTAAATACAAACACCCTCTTTATCATTTTTTCCTCACTTAATTTCCCCTTCACAGCAACTTCAAGAATTTTATCAAACACTTTTTGAAAATCAGTATTGCCACCCCATGCCATTCTTCTAATAAAATTAGTCTTCTTTGACAAATTTTTCCCCTTTACTATATGAAATTCTGGATTACTGCTAAATGTAATTAACTTCCCTTTCCAAGGTTCTTCACTAAGTTCAGAAATAAGCAACCCCAAAGCAACAGAAACTTCCATTGGAGTCCCACTCATACTTCCTGATACATCACTTATTGCCATGCAATTTGTTAACTTCCCTTTTTTTGCTAAGTCACTAACCATTCTTTCCCATTGAAGCTCAGCAACCTCAGGCCCCGTGGAATCCTTTAACGACGCGATTATCTCGTGTGGAAGCAATGCACCAGCAGCTATTGTTGTTTTTCCACTCTTCACATCTTCAATATACTGCTGGAATCGTTCTTTATCATGCTTGTAAAACAATTTCTTGTACAATGTCATCGCGACTGAAGGGACGCGTTTATAAGGAAGATCTTCCCATTTATTCGCACATATATACACCTCAGGAACCTCCAGTGCCTTGTGTAATGGCACTAAAACTTCTTTCCTCAATCGATCCCTCACACGATAAGCATAATGCGCGTCTTCAAGATCCTGATACTCAATATAATCTTCGCGGGGGAATAATTTTCTTCCAATGCTTTCGCACATTAACAATGACTTATCATACGATGAATCAAGAGAGGGACACCACTTAGCCGCAAGACTAAGTTCATAATATTTCCCTTCATTGTACAATTTCATGTCCTCCCTCAATTGATCAGCAAAAAAACCTGAAATTTTATCATACAAGAACTTAAAATTACAATCTTTATCATATCTATCCAACAATTTCTTTGCCTTATCCATAATCTTTTCCAATCTAATTTTTTTTGCCTTCCCTTTACTCACATAGGAAATACTCCTTTCTTTTTTCTCCAAAAAACCATTATTTTTCTTTTCAGTCCACTCTTCTTTTTCATTTTTTCTAACATCAGGACCCTCAACCAATCTATACAAAATCTCCAAAACATCCTTAAAATAACCAAAATCAGCAATGGCTTTAACATTACATGCAAGGGTTTTAGGATGATAATAATGAAGCCATAAAGAAGAAGTATAAAACCCTTCTTTTTCTGATTTTCCAGTACCTCTAACACCCCTTAAGTTACAAATAAGCTTAAGGGTTGTTAAAGCATCATTTTTCCAAGAAAGTTCTAATCTTTTTACTAAATCTTGATCTGGGGTATCAGGTACAATATGGAAAAAGAAATCTAAACATGGGTTTCCAGTAGATAAAAAAGTGGCTGAACCATTTTCTGTTAAACCCATTCTTGTCATAATTGGCTGATAAAAAATTTCTTGTTGTGGTGTTAATGTTGACTTAATTATGAGGGAATGTAGGGTGGGTGGTGGGGTGGTGATAGTAGTGGAAATTCCATGAATTTCTGGTGGACCAAGCAATGCAGGTGGAGGAGACATTGTTGATTGATACACTAATTGGTTGAAGGAGAATAATGATAATGAATTTGATAATAATATGATTTATGAAATTTGTTATTGAGGAATGTAATATATATAGTGAATATTTTACTTGGTGATCACGCACCATCTATTTTTCCAAAAAAAAACGCTTGGTGATCACGGACCTTTTTTCACTGACTGGAGTTGTTATTCTTTTGGATCATTATTTTAACCGACTGAGTGAAATTAGGCGGAAATTTTTAAAGATATGAGATTTAGTTTTACTTTTTTTTTTTTTTTCATGGTAAAAACTAAAAACACAAAAAAAAAAAAAAAAAAAAAAAAAGTACTGGGGAAACTCGACTGTACAGCTAGAAAGATATCCGTATCAAATTATCTGTCGTGGTTAGTAAACATAGTTGTTTAAAATTATTTGTCGTTTTAGAAGTTCATAGCACAATTAATTTTTTTTTTCTATTTTACCCTAAGTAGAATTTTATCATTAATGGAGATGACACATAAATTGACTAAATATTTGATGAAGAGAGATTATACGTCTAAGAATAAAATAGTGAAATACCCTCCTAATTAATAATATTTCTTAAGGGGTGCGTAAAATAAAAAAGCTACAGACGGGTGGTGTAATAAATGTTTTGTTGGTTTAGTTGAAGGAAAAAAAGGGTTTCGATTTATTATTATAGTTAGAGATATTATCTGATATTTATTTATTACAATTATCAGAAATAGAACCATAATCCGTGATCGGTGCCCCCAAGTATGGATTGACTTAGGTTTATTTTTATTTCCTCTTTTTATTTTGGAACATTTAACCAGTTGCGGTGAAATTAGGGGGAAACTAAAAGTTACTATTCTTTTCGTGTATTTGTTTACTTTATTCACGGTAAATAAGATAAGAGGAGAATATCATCAGATAGACTTGAAACCAAATTCTTTGTGGATCGTTTTAACTAATAAATTTATTCGCGCTTCGCGCGATTATAAAACATTTTATTTAATTCATGAAAAATTTATCTAAAAGAAGGGACTACTTTACTCATCCTCATCTTAAATAGTTTATTGGATGATATATTTTTTATTTAGATTTATTACTAATTCTTGAACTGTTGTGTTACGACCTAACCAGAGGGTCATGACGGGCACCCGAAGCTAACCTCCCGAGCACTTCTTCTCATACATCTCATAATCATATCTAGGTGAACCACAACGATAACTCATAACTATCATAATCTGTAAGGGCTTGAGTCCAAAAGATAAATGCACATCTATATAATCATCCTCAACTATGCCCATATGCACAAGCCGACAAGGCAGCCAAAAATGATACACAAAAACATGAACCGATGAGGTTATAGAACATCTAACTTTATACATCTGTCTACGATCCTCTACATAGAGTGCATGAAATCATAAAGACGGGAAAGGACCCCGTTGTACCCAAATATGCACACAAAAGAATAATACCACTAGGCTGCAGCTTCGAAGCAAATGGAGCACTCTTGAGAAATCGCTGATGAAGCACCTAAGGATCTGATCTGTCTCCCTGCTTATCTGATCTGTCTCTCTGCTTACTTGCGTATGTGAGGCATGAATAACAACATAATAAAGATATGGAAAATAACATGAGATAAGAGAGATAACTTGTACACCTGGATGCCTCTTAAGGCAGATGTCATGCATGCTTAGCTCTTTTAAAAAAAAAAACATTTTTCATACATACATATAGATATATATTGTTGCGAAACGTGTAGCCCGATCCATATATCATATCATCCCGCGTCCGGGGCATCCCGCTTCTGGGGCATCATCATAACGTACCCACTGCAGTGGTGTGCACATCTACGTGTCGTACCTGGCCGACTATAGCGTGGCTCGGTGTGAGAAAATACATACATATATATAAAGCATGCAAGGGAGCCCAAATAAAACGTTACCACTCTATCGGAGAGACGTAAGGTCGGTAAACCTCCGATTTCTATTATGGAATCATCATCATCGCTATATCTCATCTTGAAAGAACAATTATTATAAGATGAGATCAACAACAATGAATGAAATCAATAATCATGGAACAAGCTCAATAATATCACGAGAACATCAAGAACTATAAGCTTTGTTATCTGTAGAAATGGAATCATCATCATCATCATAGGGAACTTTTATCAACAATACTATAAGAACCTTGAGAATTATGAGTTTCTAGCAATTCTAGGAAATAGGACATTATGGATATCATGTATGGGTTCACAATAAGGGAATCATACCTTTAGAAAGAAAGGGTTAGCCTTAACATACCTCGTCGTCTCCTTAACTACTCAACGCCTTGTCACACCCCCAACGAGGAGTATGACGGGCTCCGGCCCGTAGGCCAAAAATCACCTGACTTAACAGTTACTTTGAACATCACATACCGTAACTCAAAGAACACACATCTGTGAGAAAAGGCCCCGACGTAGAAATATACGATAATTCAACACATATGTACATATGCGGACCCGACAAGGTCGCCATTACATATCGTATATCATAAAGCGGCAAGCAAGGCTATGGAAAAATATCAAGAACCCAAAACAAGGCCGACAAGGCCATACATAATATTTACACGTCCCACTATGTCCATGAGCCTCAAGTATACATATGAGCATATATTATACTAAACGAAAAGTACCAAAAGATAGCAAGCCCGGAGTAGTGGCACGGCTTTGAAACGGCGGCGGAAAATCCTACGCGGTTACTCCCGATAACTCTATCGGAACTGCGGCACGAAACGGCGTCCCGTGCAATGGGACGTCGGTACGGATAAAAGTGCGAGTGTGTAGGCGAGTAACAACATAATTAAGATACAAGTAACATTAATAAGGCAAAAGAAAAGCATCTCCCAAGTAGCACGAGATACAATGCATGATAAAATCATTTGTATGCTTATATATATATATATATATATATATATATACGTAACGAGATAGTATCCGTACCATTTGTAGGCTCGGTGTTATATGTGTAAAATGATGCCGACCATTAAAGGCTCAATGTTATCCATCATTAGCCCGCGTGGGGGCAATATCATAACATGCCTCGCGGTGGTGTGCGCGTACGAGCCATGCCCGACCGACTATAGCGCGGCACGGTGTAGTAAAATAGTGCAATACATTTATATATATATATATATACCATGCATGAGAAGTCAATGATCTAACCTTGGCCTTTCGGAGTGACATAAGGTCGGTAGCTTCCGAATAACTTATGGAATTCGTATCGAGTCCAAAGAAGTAATCGATGATGATAAGTAAAATAATATTTTAAGAATCAATAAAATAACAAGACATTATGATTTGAAATACAAAGCATGGGAATGGAGTGGATTTGTTATAGAACACTCGTGTTTATATTCTAGTTGGATTCGTGCCAAAGAAGAGGAAACGAACACCTTACATATCTTATCCGTCGAAAGCCACCGCTTAAAGAATTCCTTACACCGATGCTTGCCCTTTACCGAATCTATATATCGAAATACATCTTTAATCATACTTTCATCATATTTCCATCAACTTATGAAAGCACTAATTATTGAAGACTAATTTGGGTTACGAAAATTTGGGCGACGTCTCCCCGCATATCATCTCTTATCCGAAAATACAAAATAACTCCCAAACAATACAACAATATTCTCGATATTCTACAAGATAAATATGTATATTTTCATCCAAAACTCTCTTGAACCTCAATCCATAAGCCAACAACATCAACACAACAAATTATAACTTTTATTCTCGTAAATATTCCTAAATCAACGTTAATAAAGAGAGAGATTCAATGATTCATACCTTATCTTTACTAAAATAGCCAGATCTTCAATATTTACTCCTCACTTTTATGTGATATATAAGCTCTCAAGCTTGCTGAATTTTCTGGAATGTTTTAGAAGATTATGGTGGAGAAAATGGGGTTTTTAACCCTTTTATAGTGGCTAAGAGTCGGCGGTCTTTATCGCCGGTGATCTTGTTTCGCCTCTGTCGACTAACTTGTAACGTCAATAATCTCTCTTCGATGTCATATCGATGAGCGGGTTGTTACGCTGGAAACTAGACTAGACGAACTTTTATTTTAGGATTTTGAAACACATAAAAATCTAACTTTTTTGCTATGGAGATATACCCCTCCAAAGTTGACCCAAAATTCTATCCAAAATCCTGCCAACTTTTTCCAAATTTCCGTCAAACTTCTTTTCTTCGATTTGCTTGATCCTGGAATTTTCCGAAACTCTCCATACATGATATTTATCATTAATCAGACTTGATAATGGTCATGTCACCGTTCCAAGGTTGTCTTCACGGTTACGACTCTCAGATCATAGTGCCATCATTTACTTAAATAATAGCCACTTAATAATACTTCATTCCTCACAATCCAAAGTTGTTTTACCTAGCCATAACGATATACTTACATTCAAATTTAACCGGTGTAACACTCAGAGGTACGGTGTAACACGCCTATCCTCCGAGCTCGTAAATCTGCATTCAAGATGATTCGCTGACCGGGTAAGTCATTGAAAGGCTTGTGTGGTCAAACTAAATTAATAAATAAGCTAATGAAAATTGGGCAGCAGATCCCCTTATATCTTCTATTTCCTCCAACTCAAAAACAACTCCCAAAACCACAAGAAAAACATCAACAATTCCATAATCAGAAGATGACATTCCAATTATACTGAATCCGATCCCAAACTTCTTTTAAAAAACAATCCATAACAACAACTTCAATACAACCCCTTATACACTTGTATACCACACTTCCTCAACATCATTATTACCTCTCATAACAAGATTATACTCATAACATGCTAACAATTATATCTCAAGTTAATTTACAACTCAAAAATATCAATTCATATTTAACCCCCTTTCCCTTTAAATCTTTTTTACTTTCTAAGACTTCTTTAAACCCCTTAAAAACAACTTAACCTAATAGATAAGATGAGGAACATACCTTGTATTTGAAGAAAAAATCAACTCACACAACTTGCTCCAAGACTTAATCCCCACAACTCCAAGTGAAAGTAAGAACATCCAACTTCCATAAATAAACTTAGGTTGATCTTCTCTTGATTTGATTTGGAATGATTTGAAGTGTTTATGGCTATTAAGGGAAGCTTAGAGAGACATCAGGGATTTATTTTTGATGAAAAATGAAGCCTAGGTCATGGAAGCATCTATTTATAAAGGGGGGGAAAAAAAATTTCCCCCGACTTCCAATTTGAAAAATTTTTGGGGAAAAAAGGGTTTTTATTTTTACCATACTTTCAAAAACGTGTTACCCTTCATCCCCTACTTGGAGGCAAAAAAAAATTTTAACTTTTCCCGGGAAAATTTTGGGGGGGACGTCCCAAAAAATACGGGGCGGGCATTTTTTTACGAGCCCTACTTTAATCCATATTCGGGGAACCCATTTTTCAACAAGGAAAACTATTTAACCTTTAGAGAGATATGCCCTCTCGGGGTTTGGGCCAAAATTTCCCCGTCGAAATTTTCCCCCAATTTTCCCAAATTTTTAACAAACTTAATTTCTTCGATTCGCTTGATCCCGAAACCTTTAAATGCTTGTCTAACACTTATTAAAAGTCTTCCTTAACCTTATAGGGGTATCATAGCCTCTCTGGAGTCACGTTAGTTTACTTACGACACAATTGACGCGGAAATTTACGAGGTGTAACATGTTGAACACAGGTACTGCCTATATCGAGTGATATATCATTTCAAGTTCTCGCGTTATTGTTGTGATTTATTTTTTTTCCCCAACCTCTTTTAGTCTTTTTGGCTTTTATTTTTATATATAATATATTCGAAAAAGAAACTTTGATTTCGATATTGTAGTTTTCAATATACTCTTGTAGTGTTGTCGAATTTGGGTATATAGTAAAACCTATAGATTAGGACAAAACAAAATTAGAAAACTTGTGCAAATGATGCTAAATTCTTTTGTTTGGAAAAGAAATATATAGAATCAGCCAATTTTACCTTTGGTTCTGGTTGTGAAATTGTCACGACCTATTTTCACTAAGTCGTGCGGGCACCCACCTAACCCCCCGGGGGGGCGAA